>NC_060125.1:581321370-581628245 GCF_021461395.2 Schistocerca americana | reverse complement strand
GGAAGGTGGATATGGAAGGCAAGGCAGAGCAAGTGCCTTCTAGGATTTGGAGGGCCTTATAAAATCAGGGATGGGTGGAGATCCAGGCAACACTGGCATAACAGAGGATACAACAGATGAGGGATTTGCAGGTGTGGAGGATGGTGGAAAGATGCAATCCCCATGTCTGGCCAGACAGGAGTTTTAGGAGGTGGAGACGGGAATGGGCCTTCTGCTGGATGGTCAGGACATGAGGGGTCCATGTAAGGTGATGGTTGAGGGTGAGGCCAAGGTATCTCAGGGTGGGGTTGAGCTGGCTGGGACAATCTTAAATGGTGAGATAGAAATCATGGAGATGGAAGGAGTGGGTGGTGTGGCCTATGATATTGCCTGGATTTTGGAGGGGTTGATACAAAGGAGCCACGGATTGCACCAAGTGGTGAACAGGTCAAGGTGGCTTTGGAGGATGCATTGCGACTATCGAAGGGTAGGATAGAGAGCCAGAAAGGCGGTGTCATCAGTATATTGGAGGAGGTGGTCAGATGAGGGTGGCTTGAGCACATTGTTTATAAGGTTAACAACAATGAAATGTACATGTAATGTAACTATATTCAAGACCAGGACATAAATTTACTGCACCCATAATGTGAACCATGGCAAGAAACCATTTGCATGCTGCGAAAAAGTTTAAAGTAAGTCAAATGAATTGCATAAAGTACTAATGTTGGTGAAATGCGAAGTACTGATCCACTACACAGAGACTGTAACTAAAGGAGATTCACAGCGAGATGGGTACAGCAGTGCTCAAATGCATCCGAACGACCTGAATTGCATTTCGCCTGATTTGCATACAACCTGCATAACACAGCTGTCTAGCAGGTCCTCTACTCGCTCCTTGTTACAGTCGTTTGACTATTGAAAATGGTTCCAACAAGTGACCACTAGAAAACACTGCTCTGTATCACAATAACACAAGATGTAAAGTTATGCCACGATACTAGAAATATCAGGTAACACCTTATCACATATAAGACTATCCTTAAGGCTTGTAAGCTCACATTTATTGCAATAAATGACATACCTGAAATGTTACAGTCTGGAACCGCGCGACCGCTACGGTCGCAGGTTCGAATCCTGCCTCGGGCATGGATGTGTGTGATGTCTCTAGGTTAGTTAGGTTTAAGTAGTTTTAAGTTCTAGGGGACTGAAGACCTTAGAAGTTAAGTCTCATAGTGCTCAGAGCCATTTGAACCATTTTTTGAACCTGAAATGTTACCACTCTCATTATTACGTCAGATAGGTGACACACGCACTAAGCTCGTCGTATTCATGACTTCCTCTTCAAAGTAACATCTCGTACCTGTTTTTTAACACAAAATGACATTAAAAATTTAGGTTATTCACGAGCAGGTAGTTGAGAATATGTGTGAACTTCAAATGACACGACGAACCGTCTCGTTTTTCATATGGATTCAAACCCAGGTCATGCCGACTAAGATTTCGCAACTGACGGAAACTAACAATCATTCCTGACTAGGCATACAGAGAGTGATATACCCCGATTTTAGACAGTATCAGTTAGCAAATATCAACTTTAAATTACATAACGTAAACATTTTTAACGGACGCGAATTCCTACCCAGCATCTATTGTCCCTGTTGACGAACTACGAGAGATGTCAAATATTGCGTATTCACAAGTAACTTACTTGAAAAGCCGTGAGGTAAAGCTTTCTGTTGGACAGGGATTCGAACCCATAATCTAATCGAATTGTTATCGAAACACAATTAACTGTGACATATCCGACTTTTTCCCTTTCCCGGACTCCAACCTGGCACCTATCGCTGTTATATTCTAGAGAAAACGAACGTTAAATATGGTTTTGTTACACGAACAGCGATATGTGAGCAAGTTTGAACTAGAAATAATATGACAAAGAGTTCAGTGCTGACTAGGAATCGAACCCCACACATATCGTTGTTGACTACTCACAAAGAGACGTGATGACTGGGTGTTGTGTGATGTCCTTAGGTTAGTTAGGTTTAAGTAGTTCTAAGTTCTAGGGGACTGATGACCATAGATGTTAAGTCCCATAGTGCTCAGAGCCATTTGCACCATTTTACTCACAAAGAGACGTCCGCTACCGAATTTTTCTCCGCGAGCAGCTCGGAATAACATCCTTGAACTTACAGTGATCTCGCAAATGGTTCTGTGTCCCACTGGGAGTCAAAAACGTCAGATTTCGTTAGTGTTGACAGCGAATGAAAATGCATTAAAAATCAAAATTATTATCCACCAGCAGATAAGTGTTCTCATGCTAGAGCTTGATAACACGTAATGAAAACTTTAGTGCCGGGCCAGGATTCGAACCCATTGACTCGCAATATGTGTAGATGTTGAGGAATCTGCAGTTTTGAACAAACAACAAGTAGTACTCGAGCTGTATTGTCACGAAGGGATCAAATTCCGCATTAAGTGCGGTTTGTGTTGCATTCCAAGTTCAGAACCGATTTCATCGACGTACAAAAGCACCAATAAAAGATGGAATAAGTGTCCAGTGACCCTACATATCGTTTGTTTCGTCACTAGAAATAAATAACTAGTATAAGAAAAATTACTGGTGATAGAGTTCCCACATTTCGCCACTCCTGACTTTATTGTGCTTCAACCTAACGTCTACTTGGTAGAGAAGTACTATCATGTTTAATGTGAATTTCAGACCACAATGCCATTACACCTTCTTCACTTGGTGTAGCCAGAAGAGAATAGAATCTGTCTCTCCCTACTAAAAATCATCGGGAGAAGTTGGAATCGAACCCACACTATCAGCATAGCAACCTATCACCAATCCAACATACCACCAATTCCTCTTCTGTGTGACACATTTTTCTGTCATAACACGGCTGCGGCACACTCGATGAGAATTCTGACACACAGGCTCCCTGTAGTGGTTTGCAGCATGTTCAGTACATTCATTTACTTGGTTGACCGAATCTGCCTCGGCTACCCAGTGCATACACTCGACTCTATCTTGTAATCGCCGGAATGAAATCATGTAACTGCCACCTACACAGAACTGCCAACAGTGTAGGATGCAGATAGTTAAATAGGAAGTGTTCCTTTCCATTTGAGCTACTCTATTGCACTATCTGTTTGGTGAAAACGTCGTGCGGTGCAAAAGAAAAGCTGTAACTGTCAGTCTCTCAGATGTCTACATTCGGCCATACGCATTATCTCACAGCACTGTGAAATGCAGAAGTTCTGGAGGAACTGTAGTTGACGTCTGGAAGTGCTGTAGCTATATGGTAGGTAGGAGCGTAACGGTAAGCGTCGTGCACCGAAGATAAGACGTCGCGAGTGCTATTACATCTGCTGCTACATTTTTTAAAACGAAATTCTGCTGTCTGCCGAAGTTACCAATTTAATGGAACTTTGAACATAATTCCCTTCACTTCTCAACCCAAAATAGCTGCATGTGGGTAAAGGGCTTACTTCTGCGACATTTTGTTCCTTTCAGGTTTAATAGATGGCCAGGCAGCAGATACATCTCGAAGCTTTTGTATTATGTATGTGGAGAGCACATCGTGCCAAAATGGAAACGTATTTTCTACATTTGCTGTCGTCTGGTAGTGGCATTTTACTCGTCTTCGAACCTTGTTTGACAGCTTTAATTCAGAACAAGATTTCCATATGGATGTAATCAATAAACTGCATGTGCATTGTCAGACTGTTATAGATAACATGTGCACTATATTGTAAGAAATGAAATAAAACTACCCACGATAACCTTACGACGAAAGTCTGTTTTAATAAAACAAGTACAAGTAAAATGAGAGCCCTGTTCCTTTAAATGGCTATAGGTTCATCAAATAAAATAAAATTTTCTAATGTAAGTTAGTTTACTGGCGACAGTACTTCTGTTTACCATGACCTCCACCTATGTCATTTCTCAAAGTAACGCTGCTCTGTCCAGTTGGGAGTGAAAGCACGTGATGTTTAATGCGGATTCTGGTTGGTTGGTTTGGGGAAGGAGACCAGACACCGTGGTCATCGGTCTCATAGGATTAGGGAAGGATGGGGAATGAAGTCGGCCGTGCCCTTTAAGAGGAAACATCCCGGCATTTGCCTGGAGTGATTTAGGGAAATCACAATGCGGATTCTGGATTATGACGTCTATCTCTTGAGGTTATAAGAGGAAAAGTAAATCTGTTTGTGCCTCTTAAAAGTAAATGCCTGTACCCACGCATTGCACTTTTGATAGTTCGTTCCACCAGACCATTGTGGCCACATTCCCCAGCCCCAGAAGTATGCTATAACGGATGAGGTGCTTAGCTTACAAAATGATGGAAAAAAAGCGAGTCTGTGAATTGGTTAAGTAGAAGCAAGCTTCTGAAGCGGAGATTATGCTATTCGCACGTCAGCAGGATGTAAAGACTCTTCTAGGCATCATGGCCTCGATGTGAGGCTATTTTGAAATTTTCACTAATTAAGGAAATTTCTTGGTTCGAGAAAATCCACTGTGAAGTGTGAAGTTACCGGATAATTCTATTTTTACTATCATTATTACTATCATTTTCTTCATACCGCTGCTGGAACACGTGTTCTTGAAGATCATTAAAGGCCTTTTGGTCATTATAGAACTAGTTGCTCAATAACAGGTTCTTTCCCTGTCTATGGAATCCTTTTCGTGTTAATACCATACATCAGTAATTACTCGTAGATTACATTAAAACTAAAGTAATTGATGAAGACATTACTTGATAACAAAAACGCGCTGCCTTTCTTCATTTACTTGCGCCTAGAAATGGCTGTCGAAGACCGCCAAACTAAAAGCCAAGGGATCTTACTGCCTTCCGATATACGTCCCTGTCAGTTCTTCCATATGATTTTGGTCGACGTGACCTATTTCAAGTTGTGTATGACAGAGAATGTTTTAGAAAATCAATTGTTTTTCTTTGCAATAAACAGAAAGATTTTCATTCTAAGCTTCCCAAGTTAGAATTTTTCGCAGTATTAGTTCACATTTAATATTCACTTCTATCATGTAGGAAAGTATTACACAGTTGCAAAACCTGCATTTGACTCATTGACGTTACAATTAGTCGCTGACCATAAATTCTGGCTCAGAGTGACAACAGTTTAAGTAACCTAATGTAGCGAAGACTGCTTGCCAGTGCTCTTTCTCACCGGAAAATACGCAATTCAATCATTGGGCTCCATAAGTACACTGTAACAGTAATTTCTGTGTGTATGCAGTGCATACGGATTGTAGAATTTAGTGGTGCTCTCTCTTCGACGTTGTATACAATATGCCTGACCTAAACGGGCCCTTTATCATTACAGGCCCTGGGCGGTGCAAAATCATACTGACAACAGTAATGTGCTTATACTGACAATCTCACTGTTCGTTTTAGCTGATTTTGTAATCATTTAAATAAAACAACATGACCTTCCAGTGGTAGACATTTCGTCCCCCTTTTCCTTCTATGAAATTTGTCAGTAAGCTTTTTGCCTTCCAACCAGCGAAATGCGGCAGAGTACGGCCAGCAAACGATTCACAAACCACGATTTAGTGCCGTGAAGACGATTTCTTTAAGCATTGGCGTAGCTAAAGGAATTTAGTTTCTTCTTAAATCGTCTTATGCAGCAACGTTCACAGATATCTCAAATAGGAAAAGCTCTTTATCCAGGTACGAAGGTTGTAAAACAAACTTCTCCCAGTTTGTATCAGGTTGATCTTTTCGTCCGATAGCACTGCGTAAGTATCACAAGTAGTGTTCCTATAGGTGTGGGAATCATTGGTTGAAAATGAGTTTAACACCAGTGGGTACAGCACTGCTAAATATTCAAAATGATTATCAACCTAAGTCTGAGTTCATCCACAAATTGAGGCGTATTTATAATATTGAAGCTAGACTGTGTATCCTTGTCTTCCTTGAGTGGGCATTGGAAGGCGTTGACACACCCGTATACAATACAATGCATACTTCGAACACTACAGTTAACGTTGCTCTCATAAACTAATTTTGTTTTTTTAATTCTTCTGGTTCTTAAGCGTGCAATATGTGTTATAGATATAGTCTTAGAGAAAAAAATTGACCGCCGAGTCCTTCACATGAATTGCTCCCCTCACAATTCTATGTCCAGCAATAAGCATCACATGGTTTCATTCCCAACTGGACAGAGCCGCTTTACTTTGGGAAATGACATAGGTGGAGATCATGGTAAACAGAAATACTGTCGCCAGTAAACTAACTTACATTAGAAAATTTTATTTTATTTGATGAACAGATAGCCATTTAAAGGAACAGGGCTCTTATTTTACTTGTACTTGATTGAACTAGAGAAGTTAAAAAAATTGGTGTTAGACTGATTCGAATTCGTATCTCCTCTTTCGAGGATCTGAATCTCTCGGAACAGTATCGTTTAATCATTTCGTTCCTTTTTCCAAGACTGCAATCTTCTCTAGGTCTCCTCCAAAAGTAAGTATGTGGGTCTGATCCTGATCCAGTACATAAATATTCATAATTTCATTTCAAGTCGTATCACGTGCCTGCTAGTGAAAATTAACGTGCATTTTTAATGTCTGTTCATGTGTTGCCAACAATTTCTGGTCAAACACGCACACGTCTTGCTGTTGGTGAGTAAGTAATTGATACTTAACCTACATTCGTGGGCGATAAAGAAGAACGATAGGAGTGTGGTTCGACTGTCGCTCAGACACAAAAATTTGTATCCTTATTTTAGATTCAAACACCTAGCAGTTGGTAAGAAAAACCGATACGTAATATTTGATATTACTTAGTTAACAATCCGATTACGTGTTGGGTTCGTATCTCCGTCACAGAACTTCACATCACATGATTCATCTTTAAATGCATACACACTTTGTTACTTCTGAATGGAGGTACATCAGACATCTTTCGTGGTTAGTTACAGGGATGAAAGGGTCTTCATAGGAGTCCCGGTTTATTACAGAAACTGTCGTCTTTAATTTTGAAGTTTAGATTTGGTTACTGATACTGGCGAAAATTTCGGTAATTCATGACTGTTCACGGCTAGACAGCAATATGATACGATTAGATTAGGTTAGAATAATACTTGTTCCATAGATCATGAATACGACATTTCGTAATGATGTGGAACGTGTCATTTTAATGAAAAATTTCTTTACATAGCGGTATTCAATTTCTTTACAACAATTTTTTACTCTTTCTCTCATTCTCTTTTCCTTTTATCTCTCTCTTCTGTCTCTCTCTCTCTCTCTCTCTCTCTCTCTCTCTCTCTCACACACACACACACACACACACACACACACTCACACACTCACACTCATTCTTTTTTTTTTTTTATTTGTTTGGTGTGCTCGACTATCGACGAGGCACGAAAACGTCCGTGAATGATCTTCTTAGTTTTGAGTACAATACGAAAGAAATATAAAACCAACTATGAGAGTTACTGATTTATGATGCTTAGTTTGCAGTCAGTTCTGAGTATTATTAGTAACTACGCTTCAGTCCCTAAACCTACTTACAGAAATGCGAATCAGACGCATTACGTATTCCAGGCCGTAGCAGCCGGGTCTTTGAGACGCCAGCTATGGTCACTTCCCAGACCGCTGTAGGATCACATCGGTTCGTCTTATTCCTGTTGGTACCGTAACTGAGATTTGGCAACAAGGCCAGGTATGTTTGGCAACTCTGCGATCGACGAGTTATTTCCTGGTGTGCACGGAATTATGCCTCAAAGTTCACTTGATATTTACTGTAATTTCCATTGAATAATCTGATTTATTATCGCTTGAGATGTAACAAAAGATGCTAAATTTACGGTTTTCAGCCCGGGAAAGCCGTTGCACGTGGAAATCGCAACTAATCTCGTCCTTTAAATAGCGGTTTATGAGTTCTAGCCTATATTGTCCTTGTAAGAGGAAGGCATAATACATACCTCTCCTCTAGCTGTGTGGTGACGTGTTGAGCTGTGAAAAAGCTTCTGTTATGGTTCGCGGTTCCACTCTGGCGGACTTTAACGTTTTTATCCCTTCTGTGAATGAGCTACAAGAAGTCAGAGCAAACGTCGATAAGGAAATCGCAAGGAAATACTTTCAGCTCATAGTGCAATGGTGAAAATCTTACAATGCTGCACAGCAGGTGACGCCGCTTTCCCCTGCTGACAAGCAAATTTTGGGTTTCTAGGAATAGACAACTTTATTTATGAAATACCACATTTGCATACCTGTTGAGTACTACACAGAATACCAATTACACACAAACCCAATCGAAATGTATGTGAGTAGTATATTACTAATTCTTGCCGATAGAGGCACACTTGTGTACAGATACTCAGTTTTATTAAAACAGACTTTCGTCGTAAGGTTATCGTGGGTAGTTTTATTTCATTTCTTATAATATAGTGCACAATTTTCGTAAGGTTTCTTTTAGTGTTGTTAAAACAATACTAAACATGAGAGAGAAATTAATCATCAACAATATATGCGAATTATCTGATGTTATCTATAACAGTCTGACAGTGCACATGCAGTTTATTGATTACATCCATGTAGAAATCTTGTTCTGAGTTAAAACCGTCAAACAAGGTTCGAACAAGAATAAAATGCCACTGCCAGATGACAGCAAATGTAGAAAATACTTTCCTATTTTGGGACGATGCGCTCTCCCCATACAAAATACAAAAGCTTCGAGATGCATCTGCTGCCTGGCCATCTATTAAACCTGAAAAGAACAAAATATCGCAGAAGTTAGCCCTTTATCCACATGCAGCTATTTTGGGTTGAGAAGTGAAGGGAATTATGTTCAAAGTTCCATTAAATTAGTAACAGCAGAATTTCGTTTTAAAAAATGTAGCAGCAAATGTAAGAGCACTCGCGACGTCTTATCTTCGGTGCACGACGCTTACCGTTACGCTACTACCTACCGTATAGCTACAGCACTTCCAAAAGTCAACTACAGTTCCTCCAGAACTTCTGCGTTCCACAGTGCTGTGAGATAATGCGTATGGCCGAATGTAGACATCTGAGAGACTGACAGTTACAGCTTTTCTTTTGCACTGCACGACGTTTTCACCAAACAGATAGCGCAATAGAGTAGCTCAAATGGAAAGGAACACTTCCTATTTAACTATCTGCATCCTACACTGTTGGCAGTTCTGTGTAAGTGGCAGTTACATGATTTCATTCCGGCGATTACAAGATAGAGTCGAATGTATGCACTGGGTAGCCGAGGCGCAGCTAGTTCATGGCGATTCGGTCAACCAAGTGAATGAATGTACTGAACATGCTGCAAACCACTACAGGGAGCCTGTGTGTCAGAATTCTCATCGAGTGTGCCGCAACGGTATTATGATAGAAAAATGTGTCGCACAGAAGAGGAATTGGTGGTATGTTGGATTGGTGCTAGGTTGCTATGCTGATGGTGTGGATTAGATTCCAACTTCTCCCGATGATTTTTAATAGGGAGAGACAGATTCTATTCTCTTCTGGCTACGCCAAGTGAAGAAGGTGTAATGGCATTGTGGTCTGAAACTCACATTAAACATGATATTACGTCTTTACCACAATAAAGTCAGGAGTGGCGAAATGTGGGAACTCCATCACCAGTAAACTTTCTTATACTAGTTATTTATTTCTAGTGACGAAACAAACGCTATGTAGGGTCACAGGACACTTATTCCATCTTTTATTTGAGCTTCTGTATGTCGATGAAGTCGGTTCTGAACTTGGAATGCAACACAGACCGCCCTTAATGCGGAATTTGATCCCTTCGTGACAATGCAGCTCGACTACTACTTGTTGTTTGTTCAAAACTGCAGATTCCTCAACATCTACACATATTGCGAGTCAATGGGTTCGAATCCTGGCCCGGCAGTAAAGTTTTCATCATGTATTATCAAGCTCTAACATGAGAACACTTATCTGCTGGTGGATAATAATTTCGGTTTTTAATGCATTTTCATTCGCTGTCTACACTAACGAAATCTGACGTATTTGATTCCCATTGGGACACAGAACCATTTGAGAGATCACTGTAAGTTCAAGGATGTTATTCCGAGCTGCTCGCGGAGAAAAATTCGGTAGCGGACGTCTCTTTGTGAGTAAAATGGTGCAAATGGCTCTGAGCACTATGGGACTTAACATCTATGGTCATCATTCCCCTAGAACTTAGAACTACTTAAACCTAACTAACCTAAGGACATCACACAACACCCAGTCATCACGTCTCTTTGTGAGTAGTTAACAATGATATGTGTGGGGTTCGATTCCCAGTCAGCACTGAACTCTTCGTCATATTATTTCTAGTTCAAAAATACTCACATATGTGTAACAAACCCATATTTAACGTTCGTTTTCCCTAGAATATAACAGCGATAGGTGCCACGTTGGAGTCCTGGGAAGGAAAAAATTAATTCCTCTCGTTATTTCAGTTAAAATGTGTAGTTACTGCCGAGGAAATAGGATGTGTCGCAATTGATTGTGCTTCGATAACAATTCGATTAGGTTATGGGTTCGAATCCCTGTCCAACGCAGAGCTTTACCTCACGGTTTTTCAAGTAAGTTACTTATGAATACGCAATATTTGACATCTCTCGTAGTTCGTTAACAGAGACAATAGATGCTGGGTAGGAATTCGCGTCCGTTAAAAATGTTTACGTTATGTAATTTAAAGTTGATATTTGCTAACTGATACTGTCTAAAATCGGGGTATATCACTGTCTGTATGCCTAGTCACGAATGATTGTTAGTTTCCGTCAGTTGCGAAATCTTAGTCGGCATGACCTGGGTTTGAATCCATATGCAGAACGAGACGGTTCGTCGTGTCATTTGAAGTTCATACATATTCTCAACTACCTGCTCGTGGATAACTTAAATTTTAATGTCATTTTCTGTTAAATAACAAGTACGAGATGTTACTTTGAAGAGGAAATCATGAATACGACGAACTAAGTTCGTGCGTTACCTATCTGACGTAATATTGAGAGTGGTAACATTTCAGGGTTGTCATTTATTGCAATAAATGTGAGCTTACAAGCCTTAAGGACAGTCTTATCTGTGATAAGGTGTTCCCTGATATTCCTAGTATCGTGGTATAACTTCACATCTTGAGTTATTGCGATAGAGAGCAGTGTTTTCTAGTGGTGACTTGTTGGAACCATTTTCACTAGTCAAACGACTGTACCAAGGAGCGAGTAGAGGACCTACTAGACAGCTGCGTTATGTGGGTTGTATGCGAACAGGCGAAATGCAATTCAGGTCGTTCGGATACTTTTGAGCATGGCTGTATATTGTGGTGGCGGCCTACGAGAACAGTGGCTCCGTCTCTTGAGGTGGAGTGAATCTGTAGAGAAAGCCTGGCAAGATAGGTACGGTAATTCAGAACAGACCATGAAAATTGTGGCACCATCTAACAGGGCATATGTTACTAACGTCCATTCAGCTATAATGACTGCATCGTATGTAGTTCACGAATTCTAGATGATTATTGCTAATCTAAGCGCTCTTACAAAGTTTGTATCAAGTCTGAGGTACATTTTATATAGTGTCATCAAATACATCTAAGAATCAATTCCTGCTGAAATACTCCTGCTCATTAAGTAACTGATGAGATTGACAATTTCGATTTTCACAGGGTTTTCATTTTAGCTGAAGACAATGAAATACCTCAAAACCTACACATCGAATCAAAGGAAGTTACGATTCCACTTTGTCTCTGAGAGACACATCCAGTAATACCACATTCGACTCCACCCCCCACCCGTTGTTTTAATGGGAACCCGCGTTTTTTATTGCAGGCTACGATTCTGCGGCAGAATTTATGTACTTTCGTCTGAAGCATTTTCGTCGTTGAGTCACAGATGGCGCTGTAATCGGAGGAATAGAACTGGGTATACAATCATAATTTATGACATGCCACTCAATGGCCCCTGAAGATTCAATATAGAACCGGTAGTTCCTGTTCAAAAAAGTTCGATATTTGCATCCATTCAGCGTGCCGTCGACAAAATATGGACTACTGACTTTGTTCCCCATGATGCCACACCATACGTTAAGCGACCTAGGACGTTGATGGTCGACTCGCCGTAACAAATGGGGATTGTCTGCACTCCAGTAATGCATGTTATGCCGCTTAACACTGCCATGGTTTGTGAATGTAGACTCTTCAGAAAACCGTACCTCAGCAAAGAACGTGAGGGGTTGCTTGCGTTTGTCGACGTGCCCATTCGCAAAACACGACCCAGTTATGGAAATCGGTGCCATGAAGTTTTTGATGCAGTGTCATGTGGTATGGATGATACTTATGACAATACAGTTCTGTGACAATACTACCTGTAGACATACTACGTAAAATCGTGATGCAACTGTCAGACGCTTATCCGTGGGTTATGATCCACTACCGTTAGCACAGCTATTTCGTTAGCTTCTCCTGTAACACGTTTGCTTCGTTTCCCTTTACCAGTCTGTACACTGCCATCACACATAAATGGGTTCACGACCTTGTAGAAGAACGAACGTGAGGGAGCTTTCTCTGGAAAACAGCACTCTCAACATTTCTCCTACATTCTTTGTAGATCAGGATCATTTCAATTATTTCTTCTGTGGTTACAACACTTGCACGTCTGTACTCCAGATGGCAGGTAGGTAGGTGTGCAGGCAATAAACACTGCGCGAGTATTGTAACGTGTAGAGCCGCTATCTGTCCCACGTCTGCACGACATGTCAGCAGTGTACTGCCTGTTACGATATAGTTGCCTACACGGCCACGGTGGCGCGTTTATTAGTCCCCTCTTCGATATTTCAGAGGAAAACAATGTTGCGAATGAGGTTTTCAATTAGAAGTTAAGAAATCCTGGCGTGTCCCACCACCGCAGCAAGTGGGGTCCCACGTGTCATTGGATATTCAAAGGCCATTGAGTAGCATGTCCTAAATTGCGATTGTGTACCATTTCTATTCCTCGGATTACAGTGCCATCTGTGGCGAAAAGAAGATAATGCTTCAGACAAAACGTATGTAGATTCTGCGGTAGATTCGTAATCTGTAATAAAAAAATTGGGTTCCCATTGAAGATTTCAATTTTGCCTCCCGTCATCCACGCACAGGAAGGGGTGGGAGTTTCGAGACAAATAAATTGGAATTATAACTTTTTTTGATCCGATGTCTAGTTTCAGAGATATTTCAATGTCTTCAGTTGAAATGAACACTCTGTATATATTTCGAGTTCTTCCAAAATGTATGACAGATGACAATGGGGGGCGACGTGCAAAACCTCAAGTACGTAAGCTATTGGAAACAACTCGTTCTTCTTCGTTTTCAAATGTTGTCCCAGAGCACTGGCATTACTGGGATCTGTACCTAGCAATGAATTCTCTCCCCACCACACCAATGCAAAAATCATCACAATCACCACACCAGGATTACCCAAAATACTTCTTGGTTTCAGTCCTACGTCACGCCTTAATCATATGTGTAAATTATCTCTCGTTTTAAACGAAACATCATCAGACGTTTACAAAACTTTCGCAATTTTGTCACAGTGGAGACCATTGTAGGTTAGACTAACAAAACGACCTTTTTTATCCACTTTTTGAGTACCTTGGATTCTTCTTCTGTATAGGATAAAACAGTTTACGAATACTTTTAGTTTTACATCCAATTGCAATACTACTTGAACAACCCTCTTGAATTGCTTACACCTTTCCTCCTGATTTGTGTCGAACCTCAAAATTCTGTGTATCAGGGAGCGAAAATACGGCCATTTGTAGATTCGTGAATGACATGTATCGTTACTAATTATAACATCGATGTAAGTGGGTTTATGAAATACTCCGAAAGTAAGATGGTCTTTTCTAGTAACAGAGCTCTAAATAATTAAAGGAATTGATCACTTCCACTTCGAAAGTGAATTCACTGTTAAGGTGCATGGAAATGAAGTGGGCACATAAATTAGAACTACCCTTGTCACACCCTTCATGCAATAGTAATATGCCATCTAAATAACGATAATACGATTTAATTTTTAATACAAACTCTGGATGTGATTCAACAAATGTGCTTTCCAAGTGATTGACATAAATCTGTGCCAAGGTACCAGCAAGTCAATTTGGTTGTGAGTAGATTTTGTTATCGAAGGTAAAGGCGTTGGGAGACATGGATACCTCTAGAAAATCAATTAATTCCATAGCCTCACCATGGGAAAGCACATTATGGGTCAATAATTTGTTCCCAATAATATCAAGAGTTTCATTAAGTAGTATACATGAGTGCAAGTAAACAATATCCAGTGATACAAACAGGGTGCCATCTGGGATTTGAAGGGTTTTGATTTTGTCTGTTAATTCATAAGAATTTTTTACACAAAACGTCTTTGGAAAAGTATAGGCTTCTTTTAATTCTTTGTTTAAAAACGTGTTAAGTTTATAATTAGAGTTGTAACAATTGTTAACTATTTGATTTATGGGCAAAAGTTCCTTATGTAACTTCACTTGAGATCTAAACTTGGTATAGCTGCTTTCATCCCTGTCACATCGGAGTCATTCTCATCATTCACAACTTCTCCATAGCTCGTCACCGCCGTCCCAGCGCCGCTTCAGCGACTGCTCACAACAATCAACGCCATTCATCACTCTTCACCACCACAGACCACCCTACTACATCAGTCATCTACATTTCTCCATCTCCTGCTCCCACTGTCACCACAAAGAGTATGTGCTCTAATCCACCCTGTTACACCCATCCCCCCTTACCTACCATATCCTGTTCCACCGCAGCAGTTACCCATGTATTTCTCTCTGTCCTCAGTTCCCTCCTCCGTTTCTCTTTCAGCTTCGATTCGCGGCCACCTCCACCTCTGTCGTCCATGTCAACACCTGCTGAGTAACAGTCGCAACTATTGATGACACAAGCATCGCATTGAGCTTCTCTGCACTGATCAACAGAAGCCATGCTTCAACAACATCATATCCCGTTAACCACCATCCTACACCCACCCTTCTGCCCAACAGCCATTAAGAAATTTACAAAACATCAAACCACTGACATCTCTCCCACCTCTACCCCGAAAAACTGTTAACTGAACCTGACCACATCCAGCATATCGATACAACGCCTCCTCCTCCATCTTCTTGCCTTGCCATTTACACCTTCATTCTCTCTGACCCTGATCCAAAGTTCCTTAAACACAAAGACCTCATCTTCGAAATCAAAAAGTACTTACCGAGCCTCCACATCCAACAAATCTTTGCAAGACAAGACTCTCTCTTACTAAAATCCCTAAACCCCCAACTTTCATACTGCCCTTCTCTCCAAAATTCATCTTATTACCTTTGGCCCCAAAGCCTCCTTAACACCTCTCACGACCTCACCCAAGGGTGAACAACCTTAACCTCCCTACCATCTTCACGCCCTCACCACAGGATCATAAAGGTCGACCTCAACATCACAAATGAGAAAGTGGCATCTTAACTGAACAGTCAGCTGGATTTAGTAGTCCGAAAAGCCCTTTGGATCAGTAATGACCTTGGCACCACTCGCCTCATCTACCTCTTCTCTAAATCTGCCACCATCATAGACCTTCTCCTTGGCAAGGGAGTTCTGACCTTCCACCACTGCCACAAGTTCGAACCTTCAAAATCCTATCCACAGTCCTAGAGCTGCCAAAAATGTCTGAATTATAAAGATCATCTTAATGCAGATTGTAAAAATCCACCCACCTGTCCACATTCCAAGGCCTCCCATTTCTTAAACAGTGTCCTAACTTAGTATTCCCTTCTACGTGCAGTTTATTTTTATGTATTTTCAATGAAATGAAGACTAAACAGTAACTTATTAAAGGAATGATCCACTCAAATAATCGTTCCCTTTCTAAAATCTGGAAATAATCCTAGAATTTATACCACCTTCTTAGCCAACTACTTTATCCTCATCAGTGGGTAACAGTCTTGAAGAACTCCTTCATTAAAAAGTGTCTGCAGCACTGGTAGGAATTCAATGAATTGCAGAAGAAGTCTTAGTCTGGTTTTCGCATGGATCGATTACCAATATACTATTTATCCCTTCGTCAGATATATTTTCCGAATTGCAGAGGAAGAATTTAACCATTCCAGTTTTTTTTCTGGATATTGCGACAGTGCACAACAATTTTCAAATCCCAGTTATTGTAGGAAAACTGAGGCAAGCGTAACTACCAGAATCTTCGATATTCGGTGTCTCAACATACATTTCAAAAAGAATGATTTAAATACGACACAGAAAACATACTTGGGCCAAGGATTCGTGGCAACAAAGGAGCTAAACTGCGCAGAAAGGAGCAGAAAAACAATATTCGTACCGTGCTATTTTGTCTAAAACTGACATAGTGACCTGGCGAAGATTGCATCAGCATCGAAGCATACTACTGTTGAGTTTGTAGCTGTTCCTAGGCGCCATGACCGACCTCATTTGAACTCTTCTGTCAAGAGAGTTAATTTGGAGATGGAACGGCTGCTTCCTGTTGATTCTCTCAGTAGGTGGGATTATACTAGGCATGGCCTTCACCTCAGCAGGAAGGGGAAGGGTAAATTGGATGGGGAAATAGCAGGAAAGTTAAAGGGGGAGGCACTGTCATGAGTGGTAAAATACCAGTGGTTATAGGGATCAGAAAAGACCCTTTTTTAGGATAGGGAGGACAGAAAGAAAGCAAATTTTAAGAGGGGTTAGAACTGAGACAAACCTTAAGTTTGAGGAAGAAATCAAAAAACATAATTCCAGCTTATTACATCAGCATAAACAGCTATTGGTTGAGAATTTTCAACAGTCAGGAGATATAACTCTACCAAATTTTAACTCAGTCAATGTGAAATGTCAGCTATCTTTATTGCATCAAAATATTCGAGGACTGAGAAATAAAATTTATGAATTAACTATCTGCATAGATGAATTAGAGTCTTCAAACCCAGCTGACATAATCTGCCTCTCTGAACATCATGCGACCACTGGTATAGAACTTTTAAGTGTTACAGGGTTTAGGTTAGCATCTCACTTTTGTAGATGAGAAATGGAGAAAGGAGGAGTTGCCACATTCATTAGGAACTGTCATAAATTTAAGAACATAGACATTCATAAATTTTGCCTAGAACAGCCTATGGAAGCATGTGCAACAGCATTAGAATTTCACAAAAAATCCTTCATAATATTAAGTGTATATCGAGCACCTGCAGGTAAATTTAATCTGTTTGTAAACCACCTTGAAGCTGTACTGGCCCATATAACAACCAAAAACAAAGAAATAGTGGTTGCTGGTGATTTCAATGTAGATTTCCTTAAAGACTCTCCCAATAAGAACTTATTTGAGTTAGTAACACTATCATTCAACTTCATTCCCACTGTAAAGTTCCTCAGCTAGGGTAGCCACTTGCTCACAAACAGCCATTGATAATATGTTTATAGAAAAGTCCAATGAACAAAATTATATTACAAAACCAATAGTCAATGGCCTCTCAGACCATTACATGCAGTTCCTTCTGTTAAATGTTAATACTGAACAGGATATAAAATCTGTTAAATCTGAGCTCAAGAGGGTAATCAATAAGCCAAAAATTGATTATTTTAGGACACTCCTCAGAGACATTCACTGGACTGATGTTTACAGTGCTCAAGGCATGAATGAAAAATATAACACTTTTGCTAATAAAGTGCTTACTTTATTCGAACACAGTTTTCCCCCAAAACTTAGCAAGGTTAGAGAAAAGTCTACAAAAAAGCCATGGATTACTCGAGGAATAGGGGTATTTGTAAAACAAAAAGAAAACTGTATCTGTCAATCCGAAACAGTTCCGATGTTGATGCTATAGCACATTACAAGAAATACTGCAAAATATTAAAGACTGTAATACGGATGTCAAAGCAAATATATTACAAGGAAAAGATAGTCATATCAGATAACAAAATAAAGACAATATGGGATACAGTGAAGGAGGAGACCAGTATAACCACACATGAAGAGGAACAAATAGCATTAAGAGTAAATGATACATTGGTGACAGATGTGTATAGTGTTGCAGAACTATTTAATAAACATTTTATAACTGTCACCGAAAAGATGGGGTTGTCAGGTTCGGTAGATGCTACTATGGAATACCTCAGACCAGAAATTTGAAGCAACTTCCGTAATATGAATTTGACCCTCACTACCCCAACAGAAATAATGACCATCATAAAATCTTTAAAATCAAAAACATATAGTGGGTATGATGAAATATCAACAAAGTTAATTAAAGAATGTGATTCTGAGCTAAGTAACATATTAAGTTATCTGTGTAACCAGTCATTTGTCAGTGGAATATTTCTTGAATGGCTCAAATACGCTGAAGTTGAGCCACTGTTTAAGAAGGGAGATAAAGAAATAGCATCAAATTTCCGTCCAATTTCACTGTTGCCAGCATTCTCAAAAATTTTCGAAAAAGTAATGTACAGTCGGCTTTATAATCATCTTATTTCAAATAAGATACTGTCAAAGTCACAGTTTGGATTTCTAAAAGGTTCTGATATTGAGAAGGCTATCTACACTTACAGTGAAAATGTGCTTAATTCATTAGACAAAAAATTGCAGGCAACTGGTATATTTTGTGATCTGTCAAAGGCATGTGACTGTGTAAATCACAATATCCTTTTAAGTAAATTAGAGTATTATAGTGTAGCAGGAAATGCTGCAAAATGGTTCAAATCTTATATCTCTGGCAGGAAACAAAGAGTGTTATTAGGAAAGAGACATGTATCAAGCTATCAGGCATCATTCAACTGGGAACTAATTACATGTGGGGTCCCACAAGGTTCCATTTTGGGGCCCTTACTTTTTCTTGTGTATATCAATGACCTTTCATCAGTAACATTACCAGATGCCAAGTTCGTTTTGTTTGCCAATGATACAAACATTGCAATAAATAGCAAATCAAGCATAGGCTTAGAAAGATCAGATAATAAAATATTTGTGGAGATTAATCACTGGTTCCTAGCCAATTCTTTGTCACTAAACTTCGAAAAAACACACTACATGCAGTTCAGAACTTGTAAGGGGTGTCCCATGAGTATATGTCTAACATACAATGACAAGAAGATAGAAGAAGTGGACAGTGTTAAATTCTTGGGATTACAGCTTGATAATAAATTCAACTGAGAGGAGCACACCGCAGAACTGCTGAAGCGTCTTAACAAATCTCTGTTTGCAATGCGAATTTTGTCAGACATAGGGGATATAAAAATGAAAAAGATGACATACTATGCTTACTTTCATTCCATAATGTCATATGGGATTATTTTTTGGGGTAATTCATCAAGCCAAGCTAAAGTTTTCCGGGCACAAAAACGTGCAATAAGAGTTATATGTGGTGTGAACTCAAGAACATCCTGCAGAAGCCTGTTTAGGGAACTAGGGATACTAACTACTGCTTCCCAATATATTTATTTCTTAATGAAATTTGTCATTAAAAATATATCACTTTTTCAAATCAACAGCTCAATTCATGGAATCAATACTAGAAATAAGAATAATCTTCACAAGGATTTAAAGTCACTTAGTCTTGTACAAAAAGATGTGCATTGTTCAGGAACACACATTTTCAATAACTTGCCAGCAGCCATAAAAAGCTTAACAACCAATGAAATTCAGTTTTAGAGAAGCCTAAAGGATTTATTGGTGGCCAACTCCTTCTACTCCATTGATGAATTTCTCAGTAAAACCAACTGATTTGTGTATATATATATAACTTCTGTGCAATTCCAGTGCAGTAATGAGTTCATTGTAAATATGTGTGTGTGTGTGTGTGTGTGTGTGTGTGTGTGTGTGTGTGTGTGTGTGTGCGTGTGTGTGTGTGCCTGTGTGTATGTGTGTGTGTAAGGACAATCTAACTTCTGCACCATTTCAGTGCAGTAATGTGTTCATTGTAAATAAGTATTGTAGTAGTTGTATTACATGTTTATTACCTTATAAACAAATAATAAAAAACTTTTTTTATTTTAAATTCAGTGCATTAGTATTTGTAAAATGACTTTCATACAGTGTTCATTAAAAAATGACGATCATTCCACTTGGGACCTGTGGATTGGTACATTAGCTTATTTGTTTTAGTTGTAAATATTTGTCATGTATTGTTGTTTTTCTGACATGTTCCACATCCTGGAGGACCTCCTCACTACGGATCAATTGGAATGAAAGTAAATCTAATCTAATCTAAACTAATTAATGTAAGTTGATTCTTACAAAGAAGAAGGCAGCAACCAGCCACTATTAGTTAGTGGCTGGTTGCTATTATGGGAGCCTTTATATTTTATGAAGTAACAGCTTTTTCATCAGATGAGAAAACATTTTATTTTCCAAGCACAGATCAAAAACTAACAAGAATAAACAACTCGTAACCAAGCCGACTACGGCAAAGATAAATATCTATCAGCTGCAGCTTTCAACCGCTATTTTTGGCGCAGTGGATAAATGACGTCGCCACATCAGCCCCCCTCCTTTTGAAACCGGGTGCACCAGGTATGTAGGGAAACTTGCACTTTATTTTTCTACCAGCTCTCGTGAAAACATCTGGTGCAGGCAATGGCTGCTCCTGTTCTGCACTTGCTGCTTCGTTGTCCTCTTCTGAAACCGAGGGCTCGGCGAGACTATCTGCTGTTTCTATGGCCTCCACGTTTGAGGGTGATTTTGCAGACCGAGGAAGGAGTGTACCCTCTTCGGTGTAAGCAGGTTTAAGCCGCTCAATTGAGATTGTCTCTTCTTTACCATCCTTATCGATTTTGAAGCTGTGGCTTCCTCTTGTGATTACCTTGTACGGTCCAGAGTAAGGCGAAACAAGCGGCGGGCGCACCGTATCATCCCTAAGCCACACGTGGGACGTTGCTTGCAGGTCTTTATGTACAAACACTCTCCGGTCTCCATGTTTGACAGGGTTAGTGGGTTTGATGTTTCTCATTCTAACGCTGAGTTATTTCGTGAATTGCGTGCATAGCTCAGGGGCGAACGGCTGTGTAGATGCTGGAACGATAAATTCTCCAGGAACCCTCAATTGCTCGCCATAAACCAATTCTGCGGAAGAGCATTGTAAGTCCTCCTTCACGGCCGTTCTCAATCCGAGTAGGACCAGCGGTAGTGCTTCAGGCCATGAAGTGGAACTACACATTAATGCAGCTTTGAGCGTGCAGTGTAGTCGTTCCACCATTCCATTACTAGATGGATGATAGCTTGTGGTGCGTAGGTGGTTGCACCCGCACAGTAGTAAAAGTTCATTGAAAAGTTGGCTTTCAAACTGCCTTCCGCGATCTGTTGTTATGTTTTGCGGAACGCCAAACCTGGAGAACCATGGATGCAACAGTGCTTTTGCAACCGACTCCGCAGAAATGTCTTGTATTACAACTACTTCTGGCCACCTGGTAAAACAATCAATGATTGTGAGCAAATAGCGTTGTTCTGAAGAGCATGATAGCGGGCCCACAATGTCCACATGTATATGTGAAAATCTTGCAGATGGCGTCGGGAAGTCAGCAATAGGTGCAAAGACATGTCTGCTGATTTTATTACGCTGGCATGTAAGGCATGCACGCGCCCATGCACGACAATCTTTTTGTATTCCAGGCCACACTACTTTGGAGGAAGCTAACTTGGCTGTTGCTCGTACTCCTGGATGTGATAGGTTATGTAGTGCACTATAAATCTCGCGACGATATTGTTCTGGTATGTAAGGTCGCTCCTTTCCTTTTGCTACATCACACCAAATTCCGTCTGGAACATTTGGGACAGACACACGTCTGAGCTGCAGCGCAGTTCTCTGTTCCTCTATTAGACGGCGCAAGAAACGATCTTCTCGTTGTTTAGACGCTAACTCGGTCCAACGAATTGAATTTAAACTGGCACAATTCCTAGACAGGCAATCTGCGACCAGGTTGTCTTTTCCTGAAATGTGACGCACGTCAGTTGTGAACTGTGCAATGTACTCGACTTGCCTGCACTGCGTGGTGAATTGAGCTCTGTGTCTCGTTGAAATATAGCTACTAACGGCTTGTGATCGGTAAAAATTGCAAAGTGCCTCCCTTCGACAGACGTGCGAAAATGCTTTATGGCTAAGTAAATAGCAAGCAACTCACGGTCAATAGCACTCCATTTTTGTTGCTGTCGAGTCAGGTTTTTAGAGAAAAATGCGAGCGGCTGCCATCTGCCATCAACTTCTTGCTGTAGCGCTGCACATACTGCTGTTTGGCTCGCATCAACCATGAGCGCTAAAGGAGCGCTCAATCTTGGATGTCCCAGTAGTGTTGCCCGAGAAAGACATTTCTTTATGTCATGGAAAGCTGCTTCAGCATCTGGACTCCTTGGAATTTTACGATTTCCTGTTGTATTTTTACCTGCAAGTAACGTTGTGAGTGGCTCTTGGGCGGCAGCTAATTTAGGTAAGTGACGTCTGTAATAGTTGAACATGCCTAAAAATCTGCGAAGTCTTTTGTAAGTTGTGGGAAGGGGCATCTGTTGTACTACTTCAACCCGCTCAGGCAAAGGTGACAGGCCTGCTGCTGAAACCAAATATCCCAGGAACTTAACCTCGCGTTTTCCAAACGTGCACTTTGTTTCGTTAATAATTATGCCATACTCTGTCAGACGGCGGAAAAGCTACCGCAGATGTTCGACATCCTGATATACAGAACCAGAGAATACTAAAATGTCGTCCATATAACAAAGTACGAATGGTATTCTCGAAGCACCTCATGCATGAATCTTTGCCATGTTTGGGCAGCGTTTCTGAGGCCAAATGGCATAAAATTGTACTCAAACAAACCGAATGGTGTGATAACTGCTGTTTTTTTTAATGTCAGATGGAGCCATGGGAATCTGGGAAAATGCTTTGGCGCAATCAATCACACTAAATATTTCGGCATTGCTAATCGTACTGTTAAAATCAGTCACATTGGGTACTGGGTAGCGGTCGGGAAGTATATGGGCATTGAGCGCCCTGTAGTCTTCACATACTCTCCATGAATTGTCTTTTTTACGGACCATGTGAATTGGAGATGCCCATGAACTATCAGACCTACTTACAATACCTGTTTTTAGAAGTCTGTCGAACTCAACTCTCGCCGCGAGCAGCTTCTCTGGAGGCAGACGCCGCGGGCGGAAGGCAACGGGTTGACCTTGTGTCGTGCTGATGTGGTGTTGAGTATTGTGTCTGCATTTCCTGGTTGCGTTGACGGGTTCGGTAAGTGCTGGAAAGTCTTGAAGCAGTTTACGAAAAATGATTCCTCCGACAGTGCTCTGATATTGCCTGCAGTATACGAATCGTTACGGCTGTCGGGTGTCTTCTTGCGTGACGCACACGTGTGCGCCCCGCTTAGTTGCGGGTACGAACTCGTATCACAATATCCCGACGCGGATGAGGCGGTAGAGGAGCCGGAAATCTTCGTGCGGAAAGACACGGGCACGTCGCACTGCACTTGAACCGACGCGGAAGACGCAGTAGGCAATATCCCTTCTGTGGGAACTGTCACCAAACAACGGTTAACCAGGTCGGGCATAAGTCGGTAGTTCCGAAAAAGTCCGCTCCAATTATAGGACTCGGCACATCAGCAACCACAAAAGTCCATTTTGGATGGAAGTTGGGTTGGGTTGTTTTGGGGAAGGAGACCAGACAGCGAGGTCATCAGTCTCATCGGATTAGGGAAGGACGGGGAAGGAAGTCGGCCGTGCCCTTTGAAATGAACCATCCCGGCATTTGCCTGGAGCGATTTAGGGAAATCACGGAAAACCTAAATCAGGATGGCCGGACGCGGGATTGAACCGTCGTCCTCCCGAATGCGAGTCCAGTGTCTAACCACTGCGCCACCTCCCTCGGTGGAAGTTGGAATTCGGATGTAATGCCAACTGTTTCTCACCATAGGTAGATATACTGGAATTGTTTGCCGTAGTCAGCACATGTTGCGTTGTTGTCGTGAGTATATCACCTCTCTTTCTTGGATAAACACTGACTTCTGAACCTGTGTCAATCATAAACTTCTCACCTGAAGAGAGGTCCAACACGAATAATCGGTGTGATTGGTTGACTGCAGATACCGTGGCGTTTTCACCTCTTTGAATCACGCTATGACTCGGGCGCCTATGTTGTTGTTGACGAACGTTAGCGCCCTTTAACGTCCGCCTTTTAAGTTTGGGTAGCTGCAGAGTTGAATACATTGACGGCAGTGTTACCGAAGCGTCTGTGGTACCAGCACCATTGATCTGTCAAATCCTGTTGGATAGCATTTCTTCGTCTTTTCCAACTGCGACTTCGTAGCTGCTGGTGGTGTGAAGTTACTTGCACGTTGAGTTTTGGCACTTGTGCTGCCAGTTGCTGTATGGTGGGTTCGGTCGATGAGCACTGCTGTTGGGAAGTATTATTGCATGTTCCTGGCTCACTGACGTCAGATTCCATCACACTACACGTTCTTGGGCCTCTATCCTGGCTGTAGTTGAATTCGGAACACGCAGAAACTTCGGTTAAGGTGTTTGCGATGGTGTCTGCCTTTTTTTGCTAAGACTTGCAATGGTAAGTCTGTTTCCGCTGCAATGACGGCACGGATGTTGGCAGGAAGATAACGAAGCCATATTAGACGTAAAGATTCTTCAGGTAGGAGTTCCGGGCCGGCTAATGTACGTAAGGCTTTGAGTACTTGTGACGGAGTCTTGTCGCCCAAATCTTCGTATGCGAAAATTTATTGTAGTCGCAAATCTGGTGACAACGTATAATGCTGTATGAGAGCTTCCTTTAGCACAAAGTAATTTTGTTGCGACAAGGTTTCTTCTACTTGCTCTATCACTTCTAAATTTAGATGTGAAACCACTATATTAAATTTGTCAATGTTGTTAGACACCCCACGCTGCCGAAATATGCATTCAGCCTGCGTAAACCAAAGCTGGGGGCGCGTCGGCCAGAACGCGGAAAGCTTAACATTTCCGTGTCGCGCGTAGGTACGCCCATCTTTTGCGTTAACATCTGTCGTTCCATTTTGTGGCGAATCAAAGGGCGTGGACCGCGATCCTTGGTCGAACAGACTGTAGTCTTCAATCTTGATTCCACTGCCCCATGCTTTTGTCTCTGAATTCATTATTCTCGTCGGTATATATATTTTCTTTATGCTTCTGCTACGATTTTTCGGGCTCACCACTATGGGAGCCTTTATATTTTATGAAGTAACAGCTTTTTCATGAGATGAGGAAACATTTTATTTTCCAAGCACAGATCAAAAACTAACAAGAATAAACAACTCGTAACCAAGCCGACTATGGCAAAGATAAATATCTATCACCTGCAGCTTTTACCCGCTGTTTTTGGCTCAGTGGATAAATGACGTCGCCACACTGTCTTCTCCTTTGTAAGAATCAACCTACATTAATATTCGTATCTGTATGCAACTTCCACTTGTTATTTAGCTGGAGCGAAATGAACTTTAACATCAGAACTTACAAATATTACGTTGATGCATAAGTTGTAGCGTTTTTGTTTTGAACGTTGGAATTCCGGTAGCTATGAGTTTAGGCCTATATATCGATTCTCATTTTTATCTGTAGTTTCGAGTTAACATATTGTCATTCGAAAATAGTGAGTGGAGCTGGGGACGTTAGAAAATGGACTGCCCAGTAGAGAAATCGGAACATTACAGATATATTCTTCTGTTTAAGTTCAACAGAGGAATGACAGCAGCGGAAGCAGCCGGAAACATTTGCGGCGTGTTTGGATAATGCCATTGGAAAGAGCACGGCAAGAAAATGGATCTCTCGTTTTATGGAGGATCGTTTTGACATCTGTGACTCTTCCCATTCAGGAAAATATTCAGGGTTTGATGAAAATCGTTTAAACACATTAATTCACGGTGATACAGGTCAGTGTACTCGATAACTGGCAAATGTGACGAATTGTGATCATTCCACCATCAGGCGACATTTGCATTCAATGAGGAAGGTTAAAAATCGGGTGTATAGGTACAGCGTGCTCTAACCCAAAATCACAAAAATCAGCGGGCGACCATACAAGCATCTCTACCTGGCTCATGAACAACACCAATCATTCCTAACCTGGATCGTTACTGGGTATGATAAATAGTGTGTTTTCCTAATGTAAGAAAAAGAAAGGTATGGCTGAGCCCAAACAAATCGCAACTCCCCATACAAAGACCTGCCCACATCCACAAAAGATAATAATATGCATCTAGTGGAATAGCGACGAAGTGATGTACAACGAATTGCTTCTCCTAGGTGTAACCGCCATCACTGACATTTATCGTCAACAACTGAGACGTCTTACAGACGAAAATGTTCAAATGTGTGTGAATTCCTAAGGGACCAAACTGCCTAGGTCATCGGTCACTAGACTTACACACTACTTAAACTAATTTAAACTAACTTATGCTAAGAACAACACACACACCCATGCCCAAGGGAAGACTCGAACCTCCGGCGGGAGGGGCCACGCAACCCGTGACATGACGCCTCAAACCGCGCGGCCTCTTACAGACGCAATCCAAGAACAACGACTATAAAGACTGCCTGAAGTAATGCTACTCCAAGATAACGCCCGCCCGCATTCTACTAGACTGACGAAAAACACTATACCGGAGTTGTGTTGGCAAGGCATTCCGCATCCATCTTATGGACCTTATCTTTCACCCTCGGATTACCACCTTTTTCATGCTCTATCGAACAACCTTCAAGAAACGTCCTTTCTGGATGAAAATGCGCTTTGAACATGGCTGGACGAGTTCTTCACTTCAAAACCAAGTTATTCCTACAGTTGCGTAATCGAAAAATTGCCACAGCATTGGAAGAGTCTGCTACGTGTATCTATTGTATTTGCTAAACTTATGGAAAAACTCTATGAACTTATACACCAACCCAATATCTTCAACAACACTGTAGGGATCAGCAGATATTTTACAGTGATGGACCCAAAGTAGAACAGAAGATGCTGTGAGCTGCGCGTTCCACTGTTCCACAACAGGGTGCTTAGAAAAGTTTAAACTTCCTCCAGGGACTTCAATTTACAAGGTGAAGTCTATTAAGTCTATTGACATACTGAAGACAGTGCAGTACACTTCTGCTCTTACGGACGTAATAATGTTGACACTATCAGAAGCAAGAAATGTGCTCCAGTCTGTTGAACAGGAAAAATGATCAAAATGTACAGATAAATAAGTGATGCGTATATGGTCTCAGTACAGAGAGCTCTCCCACAGAAATAATATATTTATTTCATCTGGATAAAGGCACATGTAGGATGCTACAACAATAAAATAGTGAATAATCTGCAAAAGGAGGCCGTTTACAGATCTGCTGCAACACGTACACACCAGTATGAAAAAGATCTGGACGGGAAACAGTGAGAAGTCAAACAAATAGGTTCAGTATTATGCTTCAATCCAAGCAGAGATTCCACTACGGCCCAGGTACGTCTCGGTAGCTTGTCGAAAAGTTATCACATCAGTGGTATGAGATTTAACCATGACAGTTCCCCACAATATTTCACCCTTGAAATTATATGGTACGGATGCGACTATTGCGATTTGTGCGTACAAGAGTGGTGCAGACCGTTTGTTTTTTTAAAAAGAAGAAAAACGTGAGCGGTAGGGGAAACCCATAACCGAATTTTAAAAAAAATTGAAAACAGCCTTCCTGTTAATATTCAGTGGCTTCTGGCATCAAACATCCTAAATGTTTACAGATTCACAAATATTTTGTTTTAGGAAGTGGTCTAAAAATTTAAAATCAGAATGTTATTGTTGAACCCTCCTGGTACTTTCATCTCTGTTATTAACGAGACGTTCATTAAAGATTTGTAGGTTATTACCGATAGCTTTTGCAATTCGCATCATATGTCTTAAATTATTTGTGATCTTCATAAATTAACTGTTAAAATCATGTGAATATGCTTGGCCAAAATATTATCAATATCTTTCGTAATTTGAATTTTTCATTGTATAAGGTAATGGCTGGATGATGCAGTAGCACCGAAAGCCAAGTAAATCAGTATACAAAAACACTGGTGATTGTTCTGCTGCACTGACTAGCAAACATTTTATTATCGGTGTGATGCTTAAATTGGTTGGTACGGTACATGAATAGCTGAGACGCCGCTATTTACATTTTCATACTGAAAAAAGTATAATTTCAATGTACTTTCAGGCATAGCAATATTAGAGCATCTGTACTGTCAGGATTAATCGTAATACGGGAAGAAATACGCCACAACAACATATGATACAGCGGAAATTTGGTGTCACTTCACTGTTCGGTGGATTATTATTTTCAGAAGTACCATTAACATACGTATTAGTGACAGTCAACGTTTCCAGCTGTGCTACCGTATACTATTTTAAATCTGAACTTCAGGTAAAAAAAAACTGCACTTGCAAATCCTCTGACAGCCATCATGGCGAATAATTTAGTGCTTAACTCGCAAATAAGTTAACTGATAAAAATAAGTTACTGGTACTTAATTTCAAAATCCTACATTTAAATTATGTAAACAAATTTTAACCAAATAACTATGGTTTGCAATCTGTTTTATCACAATCTGAGTTAGAAATCCTTTAGTTGTTAGGCCTACCCCCAGCTTGAACGAACAGCTGTCAAATTCGACATGTCTGCAAACTACAGTTATTCGCCTGGAATAAAAATCATTGTGCGGAAGATCAGCGTTATTGTTGTGCGATGTTTAGAAAAAGACTGTAGTTTCACTTTAATCCGAAATCTAAATGTAAAGTTGCTGTGAATTTCGCCGTCACTAAAAACACTGGCATGCAAAACTTAAGAACCAAAGTAACTTTTACTGCCAAGTAACAGCTCGTCATACTTGTGCCATACATACAGAGAATAGCTACGGTATGTACAGAAGGTAAGTAAAAGAAATACAGAATGAGTCATTCCATGTGAAACCTACCAATAACAAAAAATAATAATAATTTTTGAAACTATCATGATTTAGAATTTTGTATTTTTTTTGTCATTTTATTAATGATTTAACATTTTGTAATTTTTTGTCATATTAGTCCGCAGCTCGTGGTCGTGCGGTACCGTTCTCGCTTCCCGGGTTCGATTCCCGGCGGGGTCAGGGATTTTCTCTGCCTCGTGATGACTGGGTGTTGTGTGTTGTCCTTAGGTTAGTTAGGTTTAAGTAGTTCTAAGTTCTAGGGGACTGATGACCTCAGATGTTAAGTCCCATAGTGCTCAGAGCCATTTTTTGTCATATTATTCTTTCCATTAAAATATGATAAAATCCAAAATTAGAGGTTTTTTGGTCATTTCGTTTACGACGAAAAATTTTTTAAGTTTCCGAAACAGTGCGATTTTTGTCATATTTTGAAACATTAAAATGGCCATTTCTCACATAATAGTTGATGTACATTTATACCATTTTATTCAATTAATCGTAAGCTTTAAAACCGTGTCACGCTTGACCAAATTCATTAAAACGCAAAATTTTTCGAAACTAACCCTTTTTTAAATTTTGAAAACTTCAAACTCGAGTTTGTTTTGTTTTGGAAAAGAAATGTACGTTAGTCGTACACTCCTACATAATGTGGTAAAACAGAACATAGAGAAATTAATTTTACTGCTATTTGTGTTGTTGACTGTACGTCAACTCCACTGGCTTATGAAGCTGCTGTTTCGTTGACAGTAATTCACTTAAGTAGACATGAATTGTTGAGATAAAATTAGCAAAACAGTGGTGAGGGAAAGAAGACCAGGGTTCTGTGCATGCATAATTCATTAAGCACATGTTCTCAGGGGATAAAGTGGCAAAAAACTGTGACAGAAAAGAGTCTCTTAATTTAAAATGCTTAATAATCGAATAAAATTTTGAAGTCACTTTGAATACAAGTAACAGAACGAATGAAGTGCAATTTGTACTTGCTATATTCCAGCAAGTACTGTTCAACATTTTATTGGGAAATTAAGGATTTTAAATCATGAAGCTGGCTCATTTGTGCCACTGTCACCTGAGGCTCTCATGTAGAAAGGAACCAGTGGCGTAACAAATGCACATAAAAGTCGAAGTGTTTTCATAACATTCATATTAGGCCTAATCAGTTGTGGAAGTACAACATGATCAAATATTATCAGCCTTATTATTGTTTGAGTGTGGTAAAGCAAATATATGCCATCCATCACTTTTTCTGTGTGACAAATGATGAACATATGCAGCATAAGAAAGGACCTTGGCTAAAAGATTTTAGGAAGTCACAGCAGTCACAGAGACTCAGGTGTGTCATGCATAAATTCCTATGAGCAAAGATAAAGCAAAAACTGTTTCTGACTTTATTGATTTGAATGTTCATTAAATTAAAGTGGTCCAGGTGATACAGCTTTTGAACAGATTACTAGACTCGTTGCTTGTGTGTATAACAACAAATGGTGGATGGCTTGTCTGCTATCAGCTGATGTAAAAGGAGAAGTAAACATTTTATTTACAGATCCTTAAGGGACCCACTCTTTCTTTTTACAAAAAAGATCAGATAAATTGATTGCTACCTCATGTTTTGTAACTAAATCCCACAATTCACCATCATCATTGACTTGAGGCCTTATGCCCGCTGCAATGCGGGGCCGGCCTTATTACTATTGAATTGGCAGTGTTAGTTGCAGAGGGTGGCTGGATGCCCTTCCTGCTGCCACCCTGAACCCCCCGGGATGGAATTAGTGTACCCCAGCTGTCTGTGTCTAGTGTAAACTATGGACTAGTGCGAATGTGTTTCAAATGTCTGCAAGTCGTGTAACTGAGGCAGAGCATGGGGACCAGCCCAGTATTCACCTAGTGGGATGTGGAAAACCGCCTAAAAACCACATCCAGCCTGACCAGCAAACCTGCCCTTATCATTAATCTGCCAGACGGATTTGATCCAGGACCGGCACGCTTACCCGAGTCCAGCAAGTAGGGCATTAATACTCTCGGCTACCCTGGCAGGTCAATTAAATCCCACAATTGCCACTCGAAAAAATATAGATTTTCAGATGAAGAACTATGAAAAGCTCCACATTATACTGGAAAAGAATGTATTGTTACATCAATAATCTGTCATTACTGCTTTGGAGAATTATGTTATGTCATTTGAAAGAAAACTGCAAGGCATAATCTTAGACTCTAATAAGATGGTTTGCGGTTCACCATAACATCTGCCTTGTTGAATGTGAGTAAAATAATTCTCTTTTCAAGGCCTTCAAATAAAACACTATTAAATAATAACTGCTATATCTTTGTGTAATTAATAATATTGATTAATGTTAATTTATTTGTAAAATAATGCTTGTGTGATGTAGTGATTTTAAGGCTTATGAACATATAAAATCTTAATACTTTGGGGGGTTTTAAAAATTAATTACTCAAAATTAGAAGGCCCAAAACAATTTTTAATTTCAGTTTTTCATGCAAACAAATACTTAGTACTAATGCACAAAAAATTAAAGTAATTTGAGATCTTAAGAACCAGACCAAAGATCATTTACATGGTCGGACACAAACGGAAATGACACACTTATGCAAAGACAGTAATTACATAGAAGTCACAATGATTCACTATGATCCCCTGGACAATACAAACGATGGAATATAGTTCTTAATAGGCTGTGTGATCACTGCAGGTGGCAGTGCATTCTTCCCTAAAGGTTGCTAAGGAGATAGAGCATGACATTCCTCTACCAGCACAGTTGACAAACTGCTGGATTGTCAAGTCAATGCATTCACTGGAAATTTTCTCTTTCCAAGAGATCCTCCACTTGCACTATTTGGTGCTATCAAACAGTGTCATCCATAAACAGGTACCAGAGCTGAATGCACTACTGAAAAGGCATTCTTGCGGAAGGAGTATAGTGTCACAACAACATAGGTCAGTGAATGTACTGCGTTTTAAGATTTAGAAGTCAGAATGCCCAAGCAGCATTATGCCTCCACATGTCATAACGCCTAGATCAACATAAATTTCTTGTTTGACAGTATTCCTAGGTGCATAAGTGTTCCTTCCTCTCGCCATATGGGGGTACATCCAGAATCACTACTGTTGCTAAATCTACCCTCACCCCAAGAAGAGCACGTGGTGACCCCACTCCTTGTTGGTCCTGTACTTATACTCTTGGAATATTCACAAATCTTTAAACATGATACCCTCACCAGTCAGTGTTACTGTGACACTGTTCTCCTTCCTCATTTGCATCTTGTCAGGGGTGCATGCCACCGTGACTTCATTTTTATGGATGACAATGCATGGTCTCATCAAACAGAGTCCCCAACTTAACCCCACTGAGCATGTGTTGGATATATTGAGAAGATGTACTGCAGCAATGACCAATGCACCAATGACCATCCAGCAGTTGTGAACTATGCTGGTGGAAGAATGGAATGTCCTACCATATTAACTCTTACTAACCTCGTGCGCAGTATGGAAGCATGTTACAGAGCATGCATTGCCATCCATGGTGATCACACATCCTATTAAGAACCAGGTCTCAACTTTTATAATGTCCAGGTGCAATCATGAATCTTGGTAACTTCAGTGCAATTATTGTCTTTGAATAAAAGTGTCATTTCTTTTGTTCTCATTGCATATGTCTTTCAGTTATCTTTTGTACTATACTGCAGCAGTTGTTTGTATGTATGGTCCACTTTTCATTGGGCTATGTGGGACAAATGTAAGGATGTAGAGGCTTGTCTCACTAGGGGTAAGATAGATACTGCCTACAGGAAAATTAAAGAGACCTTTGGAGAGAAGAGAACCACTTGTATGAATATCAAGAGCTCAGATGGCAACCCAGTTCTAAGCAAAGAAGGGAAGGCAGAAAGGTGGAAGGAGTATATAGAAGGTTTAAACAAGGGCGATGTACTTGAGGACAATATTATGGAAATGGAAGAGGATGTAGATGAAGATGAAATGGGAGATAAGATACTGCGTGAAGAGTTTGACAGAGCACTGAAAGACCTGACTCGAAACAAGGCCCCGGGAGTAGATAACATTCCATTAGAACTACTGATGGCCTTGGGAGAGCCAGTCATGACAAAACTCTACCATCTGGTGAGCAAGATGTATGAGACAGGCGAAATACCCACAGACTTCAAGAAGAATATAATAATTCCAATCCCAAAGAAAGCAGGTGTTGACAGATGTGAAAATTACCGAACTATCAGTTTAATAAGTCACAGCTGCAAAATACTAACGCGAATTCTTTACAGACGAATGGAAAAACTGGTAGAAGCGAACCTCGGGGAAGATCAGTTTGGATTCCGTAGAAATGTTGGAACACGTGAGGCAATACTAACCCTACGACGTATCTTAGAAGAAAGATTAAGAAAAGGCAAACCTACGTTCCTAGCATTTGTAGACTTAGAGAAAGCTTTTGACAACGTTAACTGGAATACTCTCTTTCAAATTCTGAAGGTGGCAGGGGTAAAATACAGGGAGCGAAAGGCTATTTACAATTTGTACAGAAACCAGATGGCAGTTATAAGAATCGAGGGGCATGAAAGGGAAGCAGTGGTTGGGAAAGGAGTGAGACAGGGTTGTAGCCTCTCCCTGATGTTATTCAATCTGTATATTGAGCAAGCAGTAAAGGAAACAAAAGAAAAGTTCGGAGTAGGTATTAAAATTCATGGAGAAGAAGTAAAAACTTTGAGGTTCGCCGATGACATTGTAATTCTGTCGGAGACAGCAAAGGACTTGGAAGAGCAGTTGAACGGAATGGACAGTGTTTTGAAAGGAGGATATAAGATGAACATTAACAAAACCAAAACGAGGATAATGGAATGTAGTCAAATTAAATCGGGTGATGCTGAGGGAATTAGATTAGGAACTGAGACACTTAAAGTAGTAAAGGAGTTTTGCTATTTGGGGAGTAAAATAACTGATGATGGTCGAAGTAGAGAGGATATAAAATGTAGACTGGCAATGGCAAGGAATTCGTTTCTGAAGAAGAGAAATTTGTTAACATCGAGTATAGATTTAAGTGTCAGGAAGTCATTTCTGAAAGTATTTGTATGGAGTGTAGCCATGTATGGAAGTGAAACATGGACGATAAATGGTTTGGACAAGAAGAGAATAGAAGCTTTCGAAATGTGGTGCTACAGAAGAATGCTGAAGATAAGGTGGGTAGATCACGTAACTAATGAGGAGGTATTGAATAGGATTGGGGAGAAGAGAAGTTTGTGGCACAACTTGACTAGAAGAAGGGATCGGTTGGTAGGACATGTTTTGAGGCATCAAGGGATCACAAATTTAGCATTGGAAGGGCAGCGTGGAGGGTAAAAATCGTAGAGGGAGACCAAGAGATGAATTCACTAAGCATATTCAGAAGGATGTAGGTTGCGGTAGGTACTGGGAGATGAAGAAGCTTGCACAGGATAGAGTAGCATGGAGAGCTGCATCAAACCAGTCTCAGGACTGAAGACCACAACAACAACAACATGTGGGACAGTGCCACATCATGCAGAAGTTGCTTTCGTCCACAAGTTCTACGCACCAGTCTATCTAGAAATGACGACAATTTCTGCAAATGTAGAAATCTGTTTCTATAGTTACAAGGATAAAAAAAACACTTTTTATAAATTGTTATGCAGAGCCAATATAAACTGTGCGGACATTGTATAAAATTAAAACAGTTTAAATGTACATGTGCGAAATTTGTACACAGTTAAAAACAAAAATACGTAGGCCCACATACAATATTTCTTTTGTTGTGTAACATTTTTGTACAGTTGTCACTATTCTTGTGCATTGTGACCTTGATATTAATGAGGATTTTTTCAAAATGAACAAAATGTCGAGACATGTAATTTGTCAACAGTGAGATACAGTACTGTTTTTCGACAAATAGTTTTTTTTTTTTCATTAATACACATTGTTCAAATAATCAATATATAACATGTAGCCCTACATAAATAGCTAAATATGCATAACTAAAAAGAAAGATGATGAAACTTACCAAACAAAAGCGCTGGCAGGTCGATAGACACACAAACAAACACAAACATACACACAAAATTCTAGCTTTCGCAACCAATGGTTGCCTCGTCAGGAAAGAGGGAAGGAGAAGGAAAGACAAAAGGATATGGGTTTTAAGGGAGAGGGTAAGGAGTCATTCCAATCCCGGGAGCGGAAAGACTTACCTTAGGGGGAAAAAAGGACAGGTATACACTCGCACACACACACATATCCATCCACACATACACAGACACAAGCAGACATTTGTCTGGCTTCAAATTAATGATATGAATATAATAGAGGGAAACATTCCACGTGGGAAAAATATATCTAAAAAGAAAGATGATGAAACTTACCAAACAAAAGCGCTGGCAGGTCGATAGACACACAAACAAACACAAACATACACACAAAATTCTAGCTTTCGCAACCAATGGTTGCCTCGTCAGGAAAGAGGGAAGGAGAAGGAAAGACAAAAGGATATGGGTTTTAAGGGAGAGGGTAAGGAGTCATTCCAATCCCGGGAGCGGAAAGACAAATGTCTGCTTGTGTCTGTGTATGTGTGGATGGATATGTGTGTGTGTGCGAGTGTATACCTGTCCTTTTTTCCCCCTAAGGTAAGTCTTTCCGCTCCCGGGATTGGAATGACTCCTTACCCTCTCCCTTAAAACCCATATCCTTTTGTCTTTCCTTCTCCTTCCCTCTTTCCTGACGAGGCAACCATTGGTTGCGAAAGCTAGAATTTTGTGTGTATGTTTGTGTTTGTTTGTGTGTCTATCGACCTGCCAGCGCTTTTGTTTGGTAAGTTTCATCATCTTTCTTTTTAGATATATTTTTCCCACGTGGAATGTTTCCCTCTATTATATTCATATCATAAATATGCATAACTATATACATACAATATTGTTTGATAAATGTTATATATTTATAGCACTATTGTTTTGCACAATGTAACTTAGTAATAGCATTTAATTTTTTAACATGAACGTTTGTCTAAATAATTTTATGTCACTTTAAGTAATCAACAGTATAATAACTCTTATTTAACAAATAGGTTTTTACAGCTTACCTAAAGGCGTGAAGTTCACTTTTGTCTTTGACCTCTTGTACATCTGTTGTTACATTTTATTGTATAGATAAATTTGTGTTTTAACTGTTTCTTTCCTAATGAGTGTGTGCTCCTATACCACTATTGGTATCAACAAAAGAATGTCATCGACCAAAAGCTAATGTGTAAATGTCTTTTCATCTGCTTGTCTCCAACTTAATGTGTCATAAGTATCAGTCTATCTTTGATCTATCTTTGGTGATATTCCAACCTGGCGTTCCCATTGTTTAAAAACAAGTTTGGATACTTTTTGAGCAGCTTTTGTAATTCTCTCAGCCGTGCAATGGTGCAAGAGTTACTCATAGATTTTTCTTATGCTCTGCTATGGTGGTCATTGAAGGCTTCACATGTAGATGACTTCTCTGCTGTACACATTTTGTCCAGCATCTGTGTGTATAGTCCTGTGCTTCATATTACATGTATTACTCTGTAATGCCAGTTTCTTCAGAAGTCTCTTTGCAGTCACTGTATACCATTGAATATCCTTACATTCATAAACTGTTCTACTAGGGACATATGTATCCAGTGCTTGGTCAAGTATTCTTGTAAACTTGAATCACAGTTCCTATATACGATGCTATCAAGAGCTAAATGTTTCATGTTCCATCCACACTATTTATCAAAACCTCTGATTGTATGCACTATCAAGTGAAATTTGTGACTGGATTTAAGATTTTTTGGTAGGAAGGATGCAGCAAGTTATGCTGGATTGATAGTCTTTGGCAGATGTGGGAGTAACGTCAGTATTCAGTCAGATCATAATGAGATTTCAAAGTGGCACAGGGATTAGCAACTTCCTTTATATTGGTAACTTGCTATAAGCGTTTAGGAATATGAAATGGAACAATCACAAAATTTCAGTCATAGGTAAAGCAGGTGGCAGACTGCAGTTCATTTATAGCATACTAGGGAAATGCAATCAATCTACAAAGGAGACTGCGTACGAAACATTCTTTGTGACCCATCCTGAAATATGCTCAAGTGTCTGAGACCTGTTCCAAATAGAACTAACGGGTTATACTGAATGGATGCAAAGAAGTGTGGTATGAATGGTCGTAGATTTGTTTGGCTCATATGAGAGTGTCACAAAGATACTGAAAGAACTGAACTGACATGCACTTGAAGAGAGGCACAGACCACCCCATGGAAACCTACTTAGAGAGTTTCTGAAACTGTTTGACTTTAAGTGATGAATCTAGGAATATATTACTACCCTCTACATACAGATTGCAAAGACAAGAATAGACTAAATATGGTGCACACAAAGGTGTTCAAGCAATCTTTTTTGAGAAAAGTGTACTTGTGTCATTATTTGTACAATTACATTTTTATTCTCTACCAGTATCAGTTATTAGTAATCTTCACAGAAGAAACCTGTAAGGTACAAAACAGTTGAATAAAGAATATGTGCAAGCATCATAGAAAAATGTGGAATTAAAACAGTCAATTTAAAACCAAAGTATTTACACAGTGTGCATCAAATACATTTGTTACAAATATGACAAACCAAATGTAGAACATAAATAACTGACATTAACACAGTCAATATAAATGTGCTGAATATGCACACTTGCTGATAACTCCACACTTAATAGTTAACACATGACAGTCATCAAAGGTACAAATAATATGTGATAGTCGAAGAGATCATGTTGAAACACATGCAAAGTATGAACAACAACATAAATGCATAACTTGTTATAATGTGGTATATTGGATTGAGTGTTACAGAAACTAAAAAGAAGGTGTTTATCTGAACTAAACACTTCGAAAGAAGTCAATTTAAAGGATTTTAATGGAGTTGAACGATAAAAACCATTATAGTATGTGACAACTGTAGATGACATTGTGTGTATAGATCAACAAAGGCAGTAAAAGTATGATAAATACTAAAAAAAGGTGTTGAAACCAACTGTCTGTATTAATCATTAATCCTGTCCTCTCATAAAATTGTGTTAAAGTTAATACCAAATTTTATTTATGTACTATGTGGCTCTTGTAAGAACCAGTAGCTGACAGTAAAAGCTCTAAAGAATAATTCAGTTTAGCACATGTAGACAAGGGATCATTCCTCTGAATGTATCTAGTAGTGTTACGGGTATTAAATTACATATTAGACAGTGAAGGTAGCTTATGCAATTTATTTATTGTTCAATAGTGAGTTTCAGCAACAAGCCCACAAAAAATGTTAGATCTTTCTGTGCAACATCTAATTAACAACCTTCAGTTGTAGGTTTAGTAAAACCCCAAAAATCAGGTGACATACACACGTGAAACCTATGCCTCCCATGACATGATGTGGAATGTAGTCCCCGAGTAATGGAATAACGGATAGAGTAAATCTCAAGTACCCTGTGATTTATACCTTAAATGATGTGTCTATAATTTAAACAGTAAGTGACTGTTTAGATGGTTTTTGGATCTCCAGAGATGGGAATTATCATCTCAATTCCTGGGTGGTCAAATCATGGCATCAGGTATGTTAAAATAATACATCAGGTGAGAAGTGATGTAACCCTTATGCAGCAGATAACCTTTACCTTGAGAGTATGGCTATAAAAGTATGAGCCATAATTAACAATTTAAGAATTGCAGCACCTAACTAGTGAAGTAACATATATTTCTACTCTCGTTCTTCTAAGAAGATGTGATTTTCGACAATGAACATGAAGCTTACATCTTCAGCATTAATTATATGACATAAATTTTGGGTACAGCTAGTGGCATAACATTAAGCTGAGGTTCATACAACCACAGATAAAAACTTGTACCTAAACTGCCTCATATTGAGGCTCAGATTCTTAAGTACTCTGCTACGTAAACACTGATGTGCTTCAACAACCATACTGTGCCAACCACTGTGAGGTGCATGGCAGACTGTACATCCCATTGTGCCAGTTATTAGGGTTTCCACCTGTTCGATTCATTCATGGAGTGTGGGAAGAATGAGTGTTTGAATGCTTCTGTGCATGCAGTAATTATTCTAATCTTATCTTCACAATCCCTATGTGTTCAATACATATGGGGTTGTAATATATCTCTAGACTGATCATTTAATGCCAGTTCTTGAAACTTTGTTAACAGACTTTCTCACGATAGTTTACATCTGTCTTCAAGAATCTGCCAGTTCAGTTTCTTCGGCATCTCTGTGGCACTCTCCCATGGATTAAACAAACCTGTAATCATTCATGCTGCCCTTCTCTGTTAGTCTTATCTGTTACAGGTCCCACATACTTCAGCAGTATCCTAGGATGGGTCACATGAGTTATTCATAAGCAGTGTCTTGGATTGAAGTCTACCATTTGCTTTACCCATGAATGAACCTATTTGATCATTCCATTTCATATTCCTACAAAGTGTTGTAGCACCCAGGTATTTGTATACATCTCATACATTGTTACATCAAGTCACATAACATCTCATCAATGGTTATAAATTGTTTTGCTTTAAGTGCATCATCAGTTGTATATAAGGATAGGAGCACAAGAATTCTTACTGACATACATACAACAGAAGCTGATATTTTATTGGAATAGGAAATACTGAGTATAATCTCTCATTGGCATAAATTGTATTACATTACCTAGTTTTATAATTGACGAATATTGTAAAGTATAGCTAAGACAACTAAATCAGTAAATATGCTTATTCTACAGGGTATTCCACATAAAACTGGTATGCCTCATGTACTAGTTAATCAAATCTAGTCAAAGTTCTTGTGAAGTCACAATTCTTTCTGGAAAGTTGGCTACACTGCAGCTTATCAGTAAGTTGAGTGCAGCTGTATACTTATGCACCAGCTCTTGTGAGAAGCTGGCATTGTGGAGTTGTTACAGAAATATGGCAGGTTGCATTAGAACAACAAATTGATATTGTGGAGTGTTACGTAAAGGCAGGGTCCATCAAGGAATGTAAAGAAACATTTCAAGTGAAGTATCCTGCTAAAAAACTCCCCATCAACTGTACTGTTCAAACACCTGTACAGGAAATTGACGGCTGTAGGATGCATTCTGAACGTGCAGAGGAATAGGCAGCTGACTGCGAGGGCCCCTGAAACTATAGACTGAATTCCCATGGACACGACAAGAAGTCCTCAGAAGTTGGTAAGGACGTTGTTGCAGCGTGTTGGTGTACTTCAGATATTGTGTCATAGTCTACTAAAAGACATGAAGTGAGTGAGTGTAGTGCAAGAGTTGAAATATGAGGATCAGGAAAAAAGAGTTTATTATTGTAGCTGGCTTGTAATATCAATTGTTAATTGTTCCTGGGCTCCTTGCTTTATTTCATATCATGTTAGACCTGGTTTCATCTGTAGGGTAATTTACACTCCCATAATTGTGGATGCTGGACACAGGACAATCCACACATGAAGTACCTCTCCACTCAGAGACGATAAGTGTTCCATGTAAGTTGTGTGGCAAGTGCACCATTGGCCCCATGTTTTTCAATTACCACTTAAACATTGCCAGATATCTAGAGAACTTTGACTCTCTGTACACACAGTTAACAGATGCAGAGAAGCTTTATGCAGTCTTCCAGCAAGATGGAGCAACCACTCACACAATCAGCTAAAGTTGGCCAACATTACTAAAGTGTTCTCTGAAGACAGACTTGTCATTAGAGGCCTCTGGTCCCCAAGGTCTCCAAACTTAACATAATGTGGTTTTTATCTATGGGCACACTAAAACACAAAGTATATGCTGACAATCCTCGTTACTTCATTGTTACTGGAATCTCGGGCACGAGCCATATCAGTTTTATATGAGATGCCATGTACTAGAATATTAAAACAATACCCTATCTGAAATGTAATAGGAGGAAATCATTTCAAGACGTATTATCTTCAAAATAAAGTAATCAGTAATTGGTACTATTATCACACATCACTAATTGTCATATGAGGTCCGTATGATGGAAACGTCTCGGGGATGCCTGGGTTGCGGAGAGCATATACGAATGGTTTGTGGTCGGTAAATACCATGAGACGGTGACCTCCAATATCGTCTTATAAATGTTTGATAGTGTCATAAATAGCAAATAGTTCCTGGTCAGAGGTCAGCCATTTGTGTTGGGAAGGGGACAGTTTGTGGGAGAAGAATCTGAGCGGCTGTGCATCAGAACCTACAGATTGCTGAAGTACCGCACCCATTGCTGTATCACTCGCATTGGTAGTAAGCGAGATGTGTGCATCCGGGTTGGGATGAGCGAGTGTAACGGCCGTCTGTAAGGCTGACTTGAGGTTATGAAATGCACGTCGCATGTCTGGATTCCACTTGAGTGTGCACGACCCTGAAGTGTTGTTGCCTGCGAGTGGGGCTTCTGTATTGGCAGCGTGGGGAATGTGTTTGCGGTAGCAATTTACGGTTCCTGGGAAGTGGTGGAGGTCCTGAAAGTCTTTGGGCAAAGGCACCGTACTAATAGTCTCGACCCATTTGGTTAGGGGGCGGATACCGTTGGCAGAAACCACTTGGCCCAGAAAAGTGACACACACTAGTGCTGCGTAGTTGTGACTTGGCATTGTTCACTGCAACACCATTTGCTTGTAGTAGTTGTAACACTGTATTTAAGTGCAGTTCATGTTCCTCGAGTGAGGGAAAGAAAATTAACAAGTTGTCCAGGTACCCATACGCGAAGTCCAGTTTTCCAGCGAAAGAGTCAAAGAACCGTGGCCACATCTGTGCGGTGCTGTTTAAGGCCAAATGGCATAAACAGATACCCAAACAATCCAAATGGGGTAATGATGGAAGTTTTTCAAACATCTCGGGTGTTATTGGCAGTTGGTGATATGCCTTGTGACAGTCGATTACACTGAAAATTTGTGCTACGTGCAGTTGGGAAGCAAAATCTTGAAGTTTTGGGACAGGATAACTATCTAAAATTGTTCTGGTGTTAGGCACCCGATAGTCACTGCAGAGGGGGAAAGTGTCATCTTTCTTAGGCACCATATGAATTTGGTGATGACCAAATACTAGAAGAAGGGCAAATAGTCTTATTGTCTAAAAATTCCTGAGTAATTGCTTTGACATGTTTTTAAGTTTTTCCAGGTTTAAACACCTAGCTTTCTTGTGCACTGGGGGATCTTTTGTGGTATTGATTCTATGGACAGTACCATTGTTGATCGCGAACACCTACAGGTATGATGGAGCCGCACCCAATGAAGTATGACTAACTTGTAATGCACATGCTTGTGTATCCCAGGCCACGGATCACTAGCAGTGATGGTGATCCACTAGTAGTCTCTGTCGTGGAGCTCGGTGAGGTACTCGGTGGTGTCGGAAACACAGCTTTTGTCCAGCAGTAGAAAAGTCACACGACTTCGGCAGTGGGTGCGAGGAGGCAGCACGGGGCGTTGGGGCATGGCTGTGTGTCACAGCTGGGTGACCTTACGAGTGTCTGTGAGCTTGGCTTGCACAGCAGCGATGTGTAAGCAGAGGGCTTCGTTGTTGTCCCGAAGCTCGTCATGTGATTTAAGAGAGAGCACTGCAATGGCAGCTTAAGTTAGCTCACACAATAGAGTGGTGCTCTCGGATGACAGGGAAGAAATATCAGAACCAGTGGTACAGACTACCGAGTTAAAGTTTAGTGTACCTCATTGTAAAGTTTAGTGTACCTTGTTGTAGGTTAGGTGAACTAGCATGGGCTAAGAGAAAATCTACCCTGTGCATGGGTTCATCCACATCAGCGTAATGAAAGTCCATTGTAAGGGAGTGTTATTCTTCTGCAGTTAAAGGTTTAAATTAGTTATGCCATGAGATTGCATCAAGGAAGTGTTGGCGGCTCAAAGGGGGGGGGGGGGGGGGGGCAAGGCTGACACTCAGATTTAATACCTGTGGACAAAAGTACGATACTGACCTCAGGCCCCATTTCGACTAGAAATGAAAGACAAGACACTGTGTCTTTCATGTATAAGTGTTCTAGAGCATGAAGTAAAGAAGTAATAAGATGCAACGTGGCCTGTAGTGCCTGAGTGGTGTCGCGGTAGTAGTTTGGGAACACGTGGGGGATGACATTTCTTAGCCACATCGCCAAAGTGGGAATGGAAATAACACCAAGCAGAATGGCGCATAGTGTCATCCGTCAAGCTGCCTGAGGCTGAAGTGGCAATGGAGGGGGTCATGTTTGTAGATTCCTCCGATGCAGTGGCAGTGGCACAGTAGAGCTGGTAGGAGAGGAGCTATGGCAACGGCTGTCAGGCGGCACTGGGTCCACACACATATGCGGAGTGATTGTGCGCACTCTGTACTGAACGATGGAAACTGCAGTGCAGGTGTGCCAACCCCTGAGGCCTGAAGGCCCCTGAGTGGCATAACTAATTTAAACCTTAAACTGCAGAAGAATAACACTCCCTTACAATGGTGGCAGGGTGTTGTAAACCTGGTCTGCGATCTTCAATTTGGAGTCCAGTTACCATGAACCCTCTCTGCTATGCTGGAAAAGTTATCTCTGTAAGGACACCGTTACGGTGTGGCTAATGGCTGTATAGTACTTTGTAGAGCTGGCCATGATGTCTGCACTGTTTATGCCGCTGATTCTGCATTGTTCATGTGGCTTCTCCTTGTCTAGGTGATGATTCCTTTGCTGCTCTTGGTCCAAGAAGAGGTGCAGGTTTTTAATTATAACTGTACTAATAAAATCATGACGCAGTATTCCATGGTTTGTTAAAAAAAAAAAAAAAAAAAAAAACAAAGAACATACAATATCAATATTGATTATTGATCGCAACACCTAACCTAACATCATATTAAGCGAATGGTTTGTAACACAACTTTAATTAGTGTATAATATAACAATATGTCTATTTGTCAGTTCCATTACAATAGCCCCCCAAGAATTTTCTAAGTATGAACATGCGAACAAAATTCTGACACCAGGATAATGGAACCTCCTAGAATATGATTTTAGATAAATTAAAATTTTCAATACGACTGTTTTCTTTGAATTTTACTAACTTTCCGCCCATAGCAGTTGGCATGACATTAGCTTTAACACTGAAGTTGTGTTACACAGAGTAAAGGAAAATGTAAAAAAGATTCACAATTTTCACTTAAATGAGTCCATAATGTCATAGCACTTCACATTAAACCATTGAAAGGTTGTAACTTTCGACTACTGGTTTGTTTTACTTTCTTTTGTTGACCACTTTTCTCACTACTCACAGTAATGTCCCACATTGTCCATCTGCACTTAGCTGACCTCCCTTAATAGGTCTGATTTCTGCTTGTACTGCAGCAAGTCAATTTCCACATCATAGCTGTTTGTATTGCTTCATTGATTATAATGCCATGTTATCTAAAAATCAAATACAGAGATCACCTTTTGGTTACATAATGTTTGTACGTAAGTACATGGTTAGGATACATATTTATCCCTCTGGTAATGTTTATCTAGTGGGAGAAGTTTACAGGATCTGTCTGAGTGATACTACACAGATATGGACTGGTCCAAAAAGGATCCTTTAACTAACAGTAAATTCCATAAACTTGTAATACAAATGTATTAACATATTTGGTGCAAAATGTCTTATCACAAACTATAACACTTACACCAAGGATAAACAAAAAATTAAATTGTTTTCAAAAGTAAAGTTACAGTCAGTCTGATACATGGGTTCATATTCACAGTAAAAGTGCAAGGATAGGATCATGGTTGTTTGAAAGTTTTAGGATAATATGTATATATCAAAATTAGAAAAATATTACTGCCTATGCATTGCAGTGGTTGAGAAACAAATATACAGTAACTGATGTTGTTTACTTAAAACAATTCTCCTAGTTTGGTTTGATACTTAGGTGTGTAGTATTTACAGCTCTGCTTTTAAGGTTAAAACATTTACAAAAATTGTTAATTGTTGCGAGACAGATTTAGTGCTGATTAGTGATTTGCATTTTAAATGATGTCTCGACAAGTGTGGTGGGAGAAAGTTACACAAGCTAAAATTACACACGTTATCAAATATAATTCAAATTGCATAGCATATAGAAATATCAAGAACTAACAAAAAATAAGCGTACTACACAGAGAAAATTCTTTGCAAACACTTCATATAGCAAATACATTTTAAACAAATAATAAACATTTTCAAGGACACAAAAGTGTATCAAAATCAGTCAATTTTTATACATAACATTTCATAATTTCAGCGAAAAACTTTTGTTGAGTCACCTTTTAACTTTCTCAGAATAGTCTTACCAATTTTGTTTATACAGTTTCAATGGAACAATATTCCTGGATTGAGGATACACAAACCTATATGCATTAGGGTGTGGATTCTCTATAATCACGAATGGACCAGTGTAGATATCAAAGAAATTCTTTATTTCAGAAGTTAACATTTTTAATTTCTCATGTGATTTTACTAAAACATAAACTCCAACTTTAAACTTGGTTGCTTTGATCTTGCTAACATGTCATCTTTTTCTAATTTCCCCCTATTTTATCATGGTTTCTTTGACTAGGGTTTCATGTTCACGCATAGTCATCATTGTGCATGGTGGAAATTCTATGAGTTCAGTGATAATGTTGTCTGGTTTTAGATGAAACATAATTTCATAAGGTGAAAATCCTGTGGAAGTATGTTGCAAGCTGTCCGTGACGCCTCTAAAGTCTCGTACATGGTCGTACCATGTAGGATGTTTATGACTGCAATATGTACAACATAAATGAGGAATCTTGTGCATATACCTCTCAGATATTTGAACATGTCTGATTCTCAATTTACCAACAAAGGCTTTCCAAATTTTTGACAAAAACTGCGAACCATTATCCGACAAGGTCGCTTTTGGTTTCCCAACAATTAAGAAATAGTCTTTTTAAACTTTTGTAACTATCTCTTTACCTGTGGCTTTTCTTCCAGGATACAATTTGATTTGTTTAGAAAATACATCCAACATGACAAAAATGTAGCAGTGGCCACTCCTGCTCCTTGGAAGAGGCCCACAGAAATCAACAGCGACTAAGTCTAGAGGTTGTGCTGGAGTAATATTTTGCATTTCACCTTGACATTTTCTGTTACTTACTTTGACTCATTGGCACTTATCACAAGTTGACAATTCTGTTCTAACTTTCTTGGCCATATTGTAGAAGTATATATTTTCTTGTAGTTTCTGCATACATTTCTAAATGCCACAATGACTATAGCTCTATTGCGTATACCTAATTAACCTTTCAGCTTTGTCTTCAGACCAGCATAGTTTCCAATTGTCTGAGTCTTCATCAGTTCTCCTAAGTAGCTTAACCTTAAACATCTTTTAGTACTTATCTAATTTTTCATAGTTCTTTTCCCCAAAACAGCTCTTTATTAATTCCCAATTTGTATTACGGTTCTGGCTCCTTCTGATTTTATCACACAGTGATCTAACAACTTTTTCATCTGTGACCCCTTTAATATACCTCATTGTAAACTGTTTTTTCTTCATTCTGATAAAAAATATCTGTTTCCCCTCCTACTGGAATCCTTGATAGAGCATTTGTAACTATTTTGCCAGTGCTTTTAATATACTTAATTTCAAAGTTGGATTGTTGTAAATACAATACCCATCTTGTAAGCCTATCATGATAGAGCTTGCACTCTTGTAAATAGTTTAAGGCTTAATGATCGTAGTACACTATTACCTTAAGTCCATGTAAATAAATCCTGAATTTTGAAAATGACCACTGTATGGCTAATAACTCTTTTTCTGTGACTGTATAGTTTTTTCATCCTTCACTAACATTATGCTTGCAAATGCAATTGTAGAATGAACTGTCTCCCAATTGACTTCTTTTTCTTGAAATAATTCAATGCCTAGCCCGTAATCACTACTGTTAGCACGTAAACAGAAAGGTCATTTGAAATCTGGTCTGTGTAACAGGCTCTGGTTATTCAGTTCGTTTTTTATTCTGTCGAAAGCATCTTGACTCCATACCCAAACAGTATCCTTCTGTAACAAGTTACTTAGACAGGGCACATTTAAGCTTTGTTTGCTTACAAACTTCCTGTAGAATCCACATAGCCATAAAATGATTTCAGTTGTTTTCTGTTACAGGGTATAGCAAAATCTGTAATAGCTTTAATTTTGTCTGGATCTGCCAAAATTCTTTTTCTGTTAAGATATGTGCCAAAAATTTTAACTCAGGTACTGCAAATTTACACTTTTCCAGTTTTAATGTCATTCCCCCCTCTTCTAAGCATCTCACATGCCTTCTTAAAAGCCCAACATGCTCATTACAGTCTTGTCCAGTTATTAAAATGTCATCTACATAAATCACTAACTTGGATACAAGTTCCTACCAAAGCACATGGTCTAAAGCTCTAATGAATTCTGCTACCGATGAGTTCAAGCCAAAAGGGACTACGCAATACTGATAGCAATGGCCAGTGTATAGAAAAGCGGTGTATTTTGTAGAGTTGGGTGCCAGGGGTACTTGGTGAAAGCCTGAGGTAAAGTCTAGACTTGACATTAATTTTATATCCTTGAACTTATGCAACAGCTCATCCATGTTTTCAGGGTGGTCAGTTTCCCTATATAAGATCTTGCTTAAAGGCCTGGAGTCAAGAACTATTCTCGCTTCCCCATCTCTCTTTGACACAACTACCAGTGGGTTATTATAAGTGCTGATACTCCTTTCAATAATACCACACACTTCCCTCTTATGGAATTCTTTCTCAACCGCTGTCAGTTATGCAGTTGGCACACCATACGGTTTTATAAAAAATGAGTCATGTCATCTCACTAGCAAAGTACATTGGTAACCCCTAACTTTGCCTGGAATGGTGCTAAAGACATCACTGTATTCCCATAACAAAGACTCTAGTTCTTGTTTTTGCCCATCGTTTCAACCACTAGCTTCTGAAACCTTAGTGTTTACAAGTGTTCTGAAATCTACTTCACTTAAGTCTAGCACTGTTATGTCTTTGTCAAGATATCTTTTCTCCTTCACAAGATTTATAGTATTAAATTTATCGTTACACAAAACTGTATTTGATCTGACAAACTTTGTGTAGATACACCCCCCATTTGGTGTTGCTATGATAAGTTTTTGTCCCCCCAGTCAAATCTTGCATCTACACTCTTAATCCATGACATCCCGAGAATACAGTCCTCACTGAGCCGTGGTATAATTAGGCATCCATGTGTAAATGTGACTCTCTCAATTGTAAAAGATAACAAGGGTTGACTTTTCACAGTTTTACTATGTTTTCCTGTAGCACCTCTTATTTTCACCCCAATGACTGGCATTTCAGTGCAGTCTTTCTCGCACTTCAGCTTTTTGCTTGGTATTTCAGATATCCCCTACACTTGACTCCCTGTGTCTATGAGATACTTGTCTTCCCAGGTACCAACTTTTACTGCAATGAATGGACTACATATGTCATCACCTTTTCCAGACTGAACATATTCATACAACAAATCGTGTTCAATTTCACTAAAACAATGACTTCCTGAATTACAGTTACCTATAGTACTGTCACCTTTGTTACCTAACGTCATTGCATTAACATACACATCCTAACACCGTCACTTGCATTGATAATTTCATTAATCCAAACATTTTGATCATTATGACATTGTTCGTCACTAAGGCATTTATTCTTCAGTTGCTCAACAGTAATATGTTAAGTATTTTGCCACCAATCAGGATATAAAATTTGAGACATATTAAGAATAATTTTTTATCATTTCTAAATGCCTCACTATTTAGCCACATATTATAAAGAAATAATTCACATTTGTTCATTGCAAATGGTAGCCTACTTGCACAGTCAGTTTTACTGTTCAGAAAATCTTTACCATCTACACATGTTCCTTCATAAGATGTTGGATTACAGAACCTATTGGTTGTGACACTGACATTAACACCACTTAAATTGTTCACAACATCCTTGGTTATATCTACAACATGCGTAACAGTTTCTCCCACAGCACCTAATGCTTCCATTCCCTCTTTCAAACAAAGTTCTCACCATCGTCATGTACCATTAAATCTTCATTTTTCCCAAATACTACACTCATCAACCTCTCTCTCCTGAAAACTTACCTCGTTCCTATCACACCCAAGTGTATTTAGGTCTTTGCTCATTAAATCAGTGTAAACATTTTGATCACCTGATTCCCTCATCAGTGCTTCAATTCCTAAATCGTGTAAATCGTTAACCTGCTGGTCCTCTGACAAACTACAAGTTTCTGCCCATTTATAAAATTCAACAAAGTCAGTTACTTCTTCTGGCTCTTTATTACAACTAATGTGTCCATTCTTAACAGATACTGTTCTGACAGGGTAGTACACATTCATAGGATAACTACTCATTACTTCAGATGTATCTTTTGGTACAGTTTAGTCACTGTTATCGGTCCACCTATTATCTGTGTTTTTCGCCCCTGCCTTGTGGACCAACAATGGAGTGCTTACTAGTTTTTTACTTAATGACTTCCCATAGCATTTTGACTTCTGGTGTCACTATGTTCATGCCAATTCCTGTTTTGAAACTCCCTGTTATTACTTCTGTTCCAATTGCTCCCAGATTGTCCTCTTCAATGGAAGTTATAGTTTTCCCTTGAATGGAAATTATTATTATTATTGTGACTATATTGTTCCCTATGATGGAAACTACGGTTGTTAGACCTACTGTTTTCCCTTCTGTTAAAATTAGTATTTTCCTAACTATGATCCCCACCTCTCTGTGTGTGATTGAAATAGTTTTTTGGTTTCCCCACTTTGTCTATAATTCCATCTAGTTTAGAAATTGTTCAATGCTGTCATCTGTTCCATAAACTAAGTCCCATTGCACATCAGTTGGCAACCTTCTCTTTAAAGCATCCATCTGTGTGAGCTCATCAGAGAGATTACTCAAATGTACAAATTCTTCAATTGATTTTTACAAAACTGGTTCATAGTCCCATGTGTTTCCCTATAATTTGGTCCATTCAGGAACTAGCTCTTTCTCCTGGCTTGTTCACTTTCAGACCAGAACCGTTTTATTCAGACCAGAACCGTTTTAAGAACTCAATTTTAAATTCTGGATACGACATGTCCGTAAAAAATATTGATTGGCCCATGACAAAGATTTGCCCCTCCAAAAATTTTGTCACTAACTTATTTTTCAAACTTTCACTCATACTAGGCAAAACCTTGTCCCTAGAATTGTGCAGAAAGTCGACAGAATGCAAACTACATCATTGCTAAGTATTTCAAACTTATGGTTTAACTCTGATATTGTACTTTTTAGTTCACTAATGTTTGTCTTAGTTTCAATCTCTTGGAGTTTAACTGTGTTACTGTCTGTTTCCACTTTATCATTCACAACAGTTAGTTTAGAATCTACTCCACATTCAAGATCTACAACCATAGCTTTTAGATTTATTTGCATTTTTCTCTCTGTCTGTGACCAGTTCATTTTTTACAGATTGAATTTTGTTACTCAGACTACATTTTACTTCTCCCACTTTGGATTCTACAGCCAAAATCTTACTTTCTGCCCTGCTGAGTTTCTTGTCTATCTTGGGTATGTCGTTGCAAAGTTCATTACCCCAAAGTAAGACAAAGTCAATATTTTTGTTCATCACTCCCTCAAGATGCGATACTTTCTGATTTATGACCCGAAAACTGTCCGCGACCATCTGATTCATGTTTTGTAACTGTTCCTCATTAGCTTGTAAGTGTGCTGCAACTGTTTGATGTAAAGCTAATGATTGTTCCATCATTTGTAACATTGATTTTATGTCCAACATCTCCCTTTCTGATGAATTAAGACTTTGATCCGCTTCTTTGAATGGCTGGTCTTCCATTTTTATTGACATGTATAAGTCCCCAGAGATTAACAAATTTTCACAATCCTGCTCAGATTCAACTTCACTTTCCTCTTTTATAATGAACATTTCCATAAAAATTCACAAATAAAATAATAAAAGGAATAAAAAGCACTACAGAAATGTACTTATCTTTTCAGTGGGTCTTCACTCACGAAGTCAGTCTACTTTACCATTTTGTTTTGTCACCCTTGACTTCCACGTATTGCACTTCTTTGCACCACATGGTTATTAGACACAAGAAAATCATATATATATATATTTTTTTTCTTAGGGTCCTGCAAAACAGATTTCATCAATCCGTGTACATATAAATGTCTTAATTATGGCACAGAGCCCTCAGTTTTCGTGAACCCTCTCTTCTACACTGGAAAAGTTATCTCCATAAGGACACTGTTACAGTGTGGCTAATGGCTGTATAGCACTTTGTAGAGCTGGCCAAGATGTCTCCGTTGTTGATGCTGCTGAGTCTGCATTGTCCATGTGGCTTCTCGTTGGCTAGGTGATGATTACTTTGGGATTAACAAAATCATGACACAGTATTCGACGGTTTGTTTAAAACAAAAACACATATTTATTACCAGAACTTGAAAACAACTACACTCGATCGCAGGAAAACTCAAGTGGCCAAAAACCCATTGGTGACTAAAGATCAGTCATAGCTACAAAGAACATAAAATTTCAATATCTATTATTGATCGCAACACTTAACATTATATCATGTAAAACAAATGCTTGTTAACACAATTTTAATTAGTGTATACTATAGCAAAATTAGGTCTATTTGTCAGTTCCATTACACAGTGAGGCCAAAGTTAGATGGAGAAGGTGAATTTGAACTTCTGGAGGAAGTCTGAACAACCAGATCATCCAAAGTGTAGTGTCCGGCATGTGATGTGTGTCAGCCATAGCGCGGAGACGATGCCAGACTGTGACGGGGATCTGGAACCAAGCGAAACGTGACTGATGAGACGGATAGCTTCCTCTGTAGATCTGTATATGCGCTCGAGGATGGTGTGTTGGGCGAATGCATATTTGTCCATAGCAGGAGGCGAAGCCACAATATCACAGATCAGGTCCGGTTCATTATGGGAGTGACATAGTAAGCAAAGGAATTTAGAGCTGTCATCAGTGATGCCGTGTACCTGCAAGAGATGGTTGACCAAGGCAAACCAGGTGCCTGGGTGGCCCTTGTGAAGGGGTGGTAGTTTAGGCCAATAGATGGGGGAGTCTTGGCATAATGGTTTGTTGGAAGCTGTCCATAGCTCTGCAGCTTAACTGGCTTGGATGCAGTAGCAGTGTACCTGTTCATGAGACTGTCAGTGACACATGGCACGGTAGGTGCGTCTGGCTCAACTGTTGTCAAGAAATCAACGAGTTGGGCATTCGACGGTGTAACGCCAACAGGCATAGAGTAGACCAGCACAGAAAAGTTGACTGTAGTTGACTGATCTGTGGAAAACAACAGAGTCAGTACAGTTTCAGAGCCCATCACCTATCGTTTGTGGAACACGCGTGGCAGGGATGGCATTTGCCACTCGTAAAGTCGATGCTGGCAGTAGGGGAGGGGGGGAGGGCTGGTTGCAAATCTGGAGTTCTGGGATGCACCTGAAATTTCCTGCCCTGAGCGTCCAGCTTGATTTGTAACACCACCGACCCAGTTGGGAAGTTCACACTGGCACTTGGGAAATTTGTAAACATAGTCACTGGTGTTTAAGCACATCATGTTGGCCATTGTTGAGCACTCGGAACACATGTAAAATGTTCGCATGTGAAGTTCTGTGCACAAAAAACATTATGTTGGTGCAGGACCCTGCCACACGATGGCTGATTCCTGTAGGTTAAGGAAAAGTTGTTGTTCATACCTGATGCCGGCATACGTGGCTGTGGGAATGTAGAAACACTGTCCTGTTGAGTACAGCTAGTCGGTGTGTTCGGAAACTGTTTCGAACTATTGTGAACACAAGGTAGATAATTAGTAAATGATGCCGGAGAGTCCACTGGAAAACCTAGTTGGCTTATGTGCAGTGTGGCGGTTGGCAAGCAATCCATTGTGTACTGCGTGACGGAACGAGAGTTCGTTGTAGTACTTGTGAATAAATTTGGGGTACTTACCAAACGAAAGCGTTGGCATGTTGATAGACACACAAACACACACACAAAATTCAAGCTTTCGAAACCAACGGTTGCTTCATCAGGAAAGAGGGAAGGAGAGGTAAAGACGAAAGGATGTGGGTTTTAAGAAAGAGGGTAAGGAGTCATTCCAATCCCGGGAGCGGAAAGACTTACCTTAGGGGAAAAAAGGACAGGTATACACATGCACGCACACACACACACATATCCATCCGCACATATACAGACACAAGGAGACATTTGTAAAGGCAAAGAGTTTGGGCAGAGATGTCAGTCGAGGCGGAAGTACAGAGGCAAAGATGTTGTTGAATGACAGGTGAGGTATGAGTGGCGGCAACTTGAAATTAGCGGAGGTTGAGGCCTGGTGGGTAACGGGAAGAGAGGATATACTTTCCCACTAACACCAACCTGTCAGAACTCTGGAGATGGGAACTTGCCCTTCAGTATATCCTCTCTTTCCATTACCCACCATGCCTCAACCTCCGCTAATTTCAAGTTGCCGCCGCTCATACCTCACTTGTCATTCAACAACATCTTTGCCTCTGTACTTCCGCATCGACTGACATCTCTGCCCAAACTCTTTGCCTTTACAAATGTCTGCTTGTGTCTGTGTATGTGCATATGGATATGTGTGTGTGTGCGTGAGTGTATACTTGTCCTTTTTTCCCCCTAAGGTAAGTCTTTCCACTCCCGGGATTGGAATGACTCCTTACCCTCGCCCTTAAAACCCACATCCTTTTGTCTTTCCCTCTCCTTCCCTCTTTCCTGATGAAGCAACCGTTGGTTGCAAAAGCTTGAATTTTGTGTGTATGTTTGTGTGTCTATCAACATGCCAGCGCTTTTGTTTGGTAAGTTACATCATCTTTACATATTTAAAAAAACCAAAGATGATGTGACTTACCAAACGAAAGTGCTGGCAGGTCGAAAGACACACAAACAAACACAAACATACACACAAAATTCAAGCTTTCCTTGTTGTCATCTTGGATGGATGTTGCTGAAGCCAACATTAATTTGACATTTCCATGAATTGCACATACACATACTGAAAGTAATCCAGAAGCACCAACTGTAGTACACCATTTTGGCCTGAGCTCACAAAATTTTGGGAAAGTCTCATCAGCTTCAAAAAACATGAAGACATTTTGTTTTACTTCATCATTGACCTTTTCCCCTTTTTGGTGTGTAGTTGTTGCCAGAATCCCACCTTCTTAAATTTCCTAGCCTTCTTTACCACTGTTGTTGAAACAGCAAATTCTTTAACCATTTTTCAATAGTCCTACTATTTGCAGCCAGGTTCAAAATTTGATCTTTCCTACAATTACTTGAAGTTTGAAACTCAATCGTAAGTTTTTCAATGAAGATATTCATATCTTCACATTTTTGGCACTCTTTCATTTGTATTTGTGAAATATCTTCTTGGCTCACGCCAGTGGCTTTATCAGTTAACTTAACAATGCTGCTTTGGGCTTTCAGAACTTTGCACTTTGTGTCCCACTGAATCCCTTTCGCTGCTTGATCTGTTGAAGCTTTAAGGGTGACTTACCAAGTGGTGATAATGAAGTACTAGCAGTACAGCAAGCATCAACAACATCCAGGTCTTCAGTGGATGGTGATTCTTGCCTATCCTGATGGTGTGATTCTCTTTGAGCCTCTTAATGTCTACATTTGGTATAAATTTTCTGACCAGGTTTAAAAACTTCATTAGTTAGTGACATCAACCTATCAGATATTGCAATGGTCACTGGTGTTGAAGCCCTCGTGGTTAAGTGTTTTTCTTTACCGAAGGGGTTGCAGCAAGTCTTCCTTCGGAACAGAAATTTTGTCATCAACAAGGCATTATGGTATGAACAAATTTGAGCATCTCCAGTAAAATCAAGCTCAGACATATATCGTGGAAGCTCTTTGCCCATTGTTGACATTTCCTTAACTGATAGCTATTGACTTTTGCCATAATAAAGTAGTGATGACTTACAAAAATCAGCTCTGCTTGATGCACCTAAGTAGTGGGGTACAACGGTCTCTTGGCCCCTTTTGTACAATAGTTTATTAACCTATAACAAGCAATTTTGAAAGCTCATGAATACTACAGTTTGAAGCATAATGTGAGATGAGATGGCTATTACATACAGTGATTTCATATGAATCATTCACTCAAAATCTCACAGTTCTTCTAATTCACTTGTAACAGATGCAATCTTGTTTGTATATGAAATATACAAATTAGGCTATCAAAGCATATTTTTTTGTACTTACCTTCAGCTACAACAGTGAGAAATGACTTATTCAAACAATTGGCACTCAACACTATGATTATGCAATGTCAGCACAAAAGATAACCCTGGATGGAAGACTGCCACTGTGAAAATTTCTAGTAATGAATACAACTATTGAAAGTGGAGTAGACCCTTAAAACTGTTGTTGCTTTATAATGTTGAACTGAGTGACAATGCATATGCACATCACCATGTGTTGTAGAATTAAAATGTTCTAAAGCAAACATAGCATCCCATTATGGTATTCTACATTTTATAATGTTAAGAGCATTTTATGAGGTTTTATTGTATTTACATTCTGTACTGTACAATAGTATGAAAATACTTCTCATTAGCATAGTTACATTCCCTAAACCACAGGCAAATCTTATGCTATTAAGAGAGACTACAAATTATGCATATTTTGATTTACAACTACAAATTGTATTAATTTGTATTGTATTAATTGTATTTATCGATAATCCATTTTCCCTACATTTGATACATATTCTCACTTATCAAAATGCGAACTCCAGGGTTCAAATAATATAACTTTGAAAGCTTAAATCCTACTCATTCCGGCCATGGCAAGAAAAAAGGATTGAACGAGGCATAGCTGAGATACTGCCTCACCTTCAAAAATACCCTAAATTTGCATATAGAAAATTTTCACTGTTAATTAAATTGGATCCATATATAGACATCATAGGTATGCTGTGACAAAAGAAATTATTCAGATAGTCAAGGAAGATTAAAATATAATAGTCATGGGTGACTGGAATTCAATAGCAGGGAAAGGCAGAGAAGGAAAAGTAGTAGGTGAATATGGACTAGAGGGTAAGGAATGAAAGAGGAAGCCACGTGGCTGAATTTTGCGTAGAGCATAAATTAATCATAGCTAATACTTGGTTTAAGAATCATGAAAGAGGATTGTATATGTGGAAGAGGCCTGAACACACTGATAGATTTCAGATAGATTATATAATGGTTAGACAGAGATTTAGGATCCAGGTTTTAAATTGTAAGGCATTTCCAGGAGCAGATGTGGACTTCATTTTATTGGTTATGAATTGTAGACTAAAATTGAAGAAACAGCAAAAAGGTTGGAATTTAAGGAGATGGGACCTGGATAAACTGAAAGAACCAGAGGCTGTAGAGAGTTTCAGAGAGAGCATTAGGGAACGACTGACAAGTACAGGGGGAAAGAAATACAGTAGAAGAAGAATGGGTAGCTTTGAGAGATGAAATAGTGAAGTAGGTAAAAAGACAAGGGCTAGTAGAAATCCTTGGGTAACAGAAGAGATATTGAATGTAATTGATGAATGGAGAAAATATAAAAAGGCAGTAAATGAAGCAGGTGAAAAGCAATAGAAATGTCTCAAAAATGAGATTGACAGGAAGTGCAAAATGGCTAAGCAAGGATGGCTACAGGACAAACATAAGCATGTAGAGGCATATATCACTAGGGGTAAGATAGATACTGCCTGCAGGAAAATGAAAGAGACATTTGGAGAAAACAGAACAACCTGTATGATTATCAAGAGCACAGATGGAAAACCACTTCCGAGCAAAGAAGGGAAAGCAGAAAGGTGCAAGGAGTATGTAGAGGGCATATACAAGAGTGATGTACTTGAGGACAGTATTACGGAAATGGGGAAGGACGTAGATAAAAATGAAATGGGACATATGATACTGTGTGAAAAATTTGACAGAGCACTGAAAGACCCAAGTCAAAAAAAGGACCCGAGAGTAGACAACATTCCGTTAGACCTACTAAAATCCTTAGGAGAGACAGCCACAACAAAACTCTACCATCTGGTGAGAAAAAAGTACGAGGGAGGCGAAATACCCTCAGACTTCAAGAAGAATATAATAATTCCAATCCAAAAGAAAGCAGGTTTCAACAGGTGTGAATATTACTGAACTTTCAGTTTAATAAGTTATGGTTGCAAAAGACTAATATGAATTCTTTACAGATGAATGGAAAAACTCGTAGGAGCTGACCTCAGAAAGATCAGTTTAGATTCTGCAGAAATATTGGAACATGCGAGCAAATACTGACCCTAAGATTTATCTTAGAAGATAGATTAAGGAAAGGCAAACCAATGTTTCTAGCATTTGTAGAATTAGAGAAAGCTTTTGGCAATGTTGAAAGGAATAGTCCTAAAAATTCTGAAGGTGACAGGGGTAAAATACAGAGAGCAAAAGACTATTTACAATTTGTACAGAAACCAGATGGCAGTTACAAGAGGCACGAAAGGGAAGCTTTGATTGAAAAGGGAGTGAGGCAGTGTTGTATTCTATCCTTGATGTTATTCAGTCTGTATATTGAGCAAGCAGTAATGGAAACATAAGAAAAATTTGGAGTAGGAAATAAAATCCAAGGAGAAATACCCTCCAACTTGAAGAACAATGCAGTAATGCCTATTCAAAAGAAAGCAGTTGCTGACAGGTCTGCCAGTTTAGTCATGGTTGCGATACACAAAACACAATTTCTTTACAGAAGAATGGAAAAACTGGAAGAAGACAACCTCGCAGAAGATCAGTTTGGATTCCAGAGAAATGTGGGCACATGCGAGGCAATACTGACCCTACAACTAATCTTAGAAGATTGATTCAGGAGAGGCAAACCTACATTTATAGCATTTGTAGACTTAGAGAAAGCTTTTGATAATGTTGAGAGTAATACCCTCTTTGAAATTCTTAAAGTAGCAGGGGTAAAATACAGGGACCAAACATTAACAGCTTGTTGAGAACCAGACGACAGCAAAGCAAGCAGTGATTGAGAAGGGAATGAGACAGGGTTGTAACCTGTCCCAGGCGTTATTCAGTTTGTTTATTGATCATGCAGTAAAGGAAACCAAAGAAAAATTTGGAGAAGTAACTCAAGAGCAGTTGAACGGAATGGAGAGTGTCTTGAAAGGAGTATATAAGACGAATATCAACAAAACCAAAATGAGAATAGTGGAATGTAGTCGAATTAAATCAGGTGATGCTGAGGGACACTTAAGGTAGAGATGAGTTTTACTATCTGGGGAGCAAAATAACTGATGATGTTCGAAGTAGACAGGGTATAAAATGTCGACTGGCTCTGGCAAGGAAAGTGTTTCTGAAGAAGAGAAATTTGTTAATATCAAGTATAGATTTAAGTGCCGGGAAGTCTTTCCTGAAAGTATTTGTATGTAGTGTGGCCATGTATGGAAGCGAAACTTGGACAATAAATAGTTTAGACAAGAAGAGAATACAAGCTTTCTAAATGTGGTGCCACAGAAGAATGCTGAAATTGATGGGTCAGTCACATAACTAGTGAGGAGATGCTTAACAAAATTGGGGAGAAGAGGAATTTGTGGCATAACCTGACTAAAAGAAGGGATTGGTTGGTAGGACATATTCTGAGGCATCAAGGGATCACCAGTTTAGTATTGGAGGGAAGTGTGGAGGGTAAATATCGTTGAGGGAGACCAAGAGATGAATACACTAAGCAGATGCAGAAGGATGTAGGTTGTGGTTGTTACTCGGAGATGAAGAAGCTTGCACAGGACAGAACAGCATGAAGAGCTAAATCAAACTAGTCTGCACTGGAGACCACAACAATAACAGGTAGAAATAATCCTCTGATGGTTTATACTTATATGGATATGGTATCTGTTCTTTCAGACATGTCCATGTAAGTATAGAGTTCTGTCAATACCGGCCATGACCTTCTTCTTCTGTGCAGATGCACAAATATTCCCCAAACTCGTACAAGACTTGGTAAGAATGTCTTCCACGAGTAATGAGTGTGTCGGGGTGGGACACTACGAATGTAGTGTTTGGACATACAAGGTGAGAATGAGGGTCTCGCAGGAGGCAGGCATGACATAGGCCCTGCAGTTGCGCTTTCCTCTGTGCCTTCGGTGGCTCTGATGGATAGAGCATGTGCCATGTAAGCAGAAAATCCTGGGTTCGAGTCCCAGTCGCGGCAAACATTTTCTCCTGTCCCGGTTGATACATACCGACGCTCGTCAGCATCTGAAAGTATTAATATAATTCTAATTTTGCTCTGATGGTTTGGTGTGATTGGTTCATATGAAAAATGGCAATAGTCAGTCAAACCTTGGGGCTCAGAATTGTGCGACAATGTTTTGGCCACTTCAGAGGCTTGTATCTACATTTAGGTGTGGCTACATCACTAAACTTTGCAGTCATGTGATTCAGCATAAATGCTTGTCTAAGTATATTTTTAAAAATGACCATATGTTTGCTAGAACTTTTAAAGAAGCCTAAGAAACTCGACACATCTGCATCTCTGTATGTGATGCAAATGTGAGTAGCCTCTCTTCTAAATCCCCTAAAAATTCAACCACTGAAGATACTGAAATGAAATTTGGTATGTAACCATCAAAGACCATATAGAATGTTACATCAAATTTCATTACATTTGGAAATGCAAGAGTGGGAATGCTTTTTAATATTGGTCCCTTTGACATGGAATGACCTATAAATACGATTTTGTATTCACTTAAGTACAATTTTAAGACTGGACGGGTTGAATGGTTGTTACAGACAGTTTGTTTCTAAAACTATTTTCAAAACTTCTCATACTTTTATTGCCTTTGTCAATCTATATACATAATAACTTCATCTAAAATTATCACATAGTATAACAGTTTTAAAGTTCAACTCCATTACAGTCCTTTAAATTGACTTCATTCAATATTTAGTTCTGATAAATAACTTCTTTCTAATTTCTGTAACACTGAAGTCAATATACCAGATTGTAATGGGTTCATGACAATATGACAAAAAGGATAGATTGCTACTCACCACATAATGGAGGTGTTGAGTAGCAGACAGGCACAACAAAAAGCCTGCTACAAAAACACACACACACATCCACACAGATGCAACTCATGACCATTGTCTCTGGCTGCTGATGCCTGACTGGCAGTGTGATGAGTAGCAATCAATCCTTTTCATAATATTGCCCTTGTAACAGGTTACTTATTTATGTTGTTCAGAGGAAAAGGGGCCATTTATTTTTGTATTTGTGTTATTATAATCTTTGACTGGATCAGAGAACATTCGTAACCTTTTAGGTATTCATACTTTACATGTGTTTCAACTTGATCTCTTTGACAATCATGTAATATTTGTACCTTTGGCAGTTATAATGTGTCAATTGTTAAGTGTGGAGTTAACACAAAGTGCACGTTACTGTAAATGCACCAAGGCGTGGCACATTTATATGGGCTATGTTAAGATGGAGTATTAAAGCAGTTATGTATCTGCATTTGGTTGGATCATACTTGATGTATATGTATTTCTGATCCATTGATGTGCACTGTGTTAATACCATAGTTAAAAACCTCCTTTTTTAAGTTCTCTCATTTTCTGCAATGCTTTTGCATATTCTGTATTCATCCGTTTTGTACTTTACACTATTTCATGTGAAGATGATTGTAATAAATGAAGCCAATAGAGAATAAACGTTCATTTTTATAGTTGGTGGCACAAATATGCTTTTTGCAAAATATCTAAAAGCTGTAGACAGTCCCCCACATAAAATTCTATTAAACAATCATTTGCCCCCTACTCCATACATGAACAGAATGAGAAAAAGCCATAATAATTGATACAGTGAAACCTCTGCCATACACTTCACAGTGGTCTGTAGAGTATGAATGTAACTGTAGATGGAAATGAAATATGACACTGTTGCCTCTTTATCATGTTTGCTAAACATACAAACTTTCTACTTGTTTTAGTTGCCATTTGTATGCTGGTAAATGTTGTTGCTATAACATGGTCTCTGACACAAGTTTCAATATGAACATCCTCAAAGAGGTTTGGTCTCTTTTACAAGTTTTCTGTACCTAGTATTATGTGAGCTCAACTACTTTTAAGAGGAAATACAAACTCTGGCACTCTGTTGCAAATGCTTCTTAGCTGATCACTGTAATTTCAATAGTCTCACCAGGGGGATGCATTACTTTGGGTACGAGCAATCATTATCTAGGCGGGCAAAAGTTTGCCCAATTTAAAGAGACTGGTGTGTAACTCAGACTCATTCAGATATGTGTGTAGTGCTCACATGACCCATTCCAGATGACTGTACAGCTCTCAAACTGGTGACACAAGTCCAGGAGCCTAGATAGTAACAGGAACATTTGAAGCCCTCCATTTGACTCAGTGTAAAGGGTCATGGCCAGTTTCATGGGACAATATGCAGTTGGTTGCACACTGTTCTCTCACAAGCTCCCAGAATAGCCTCTTCAGTTTGTTGATTGAAGCCTCCAGTCATACTTGCTGAGTGTACAAATGATTTTTCCTGTCCCTTATGGCCATTTATCTAAGAGTTATTAATATTATCTACCTTTTTTATTGCTTCCTTCAAATATGGGATGTAGAAAGTTTCCCAACAACTAAAGAGTGGCTCACTGGCTGAGTTTGTGGAAGACAGCACTTGGAAAATAATTGTTAGGGGGATCTGTGTAATACTCTGAGTTCTCCCTAGTCACTATCTTCCTTCTAGATGGTCTTAGATCTATTACTGTTATTCTACTCGCAGTCATGAGGATGAGTGTTCATAGATCCTTCACTTCTACTAGAAGAACCGGAGAGGATAGTACTTGAGGCACCTTTGACATCTCTGGTACATGTCTCTCAGTAGTCCTCCCAGGACACCCATTTGCATCTACTTCCAATTGTGTGATAGCTGTCAGTATGATTTATAGCTACAGCTAACTCATCCTGTGCCTGAAACAGCTTTCACAGTGGCAGTGCATTGTAGTGGGTACAGTGCGATGCTTACCGTTATGGTACTAGCTGACAAATGATTACAGCAGCTCCACAAGTCAACAACAATTCCTGCAGAACTTCCACATTCCACAGTGCTGTGAGATAATGGATATAGTCGGATCTAGGCTTCTGAGAGACTAGCAGTTACAGCTTTTCTTTTGCACTGCACGACGTTTTCAGCAAACAGATAGCGCAATAGAGCAGCTCAAGTGGAAAGGAACACTTCCTATTTAAATTTCTGCATCCTACACTGTTGGCAGTTCTGTGTAGGTGGCAGTTACGTGATTTTATTTCGGTGGGTACAAAATAGAGTCAAATGTATGCACTGGGTAGCCGAAGCAGCTATTTCATGGCAATTCGGTCAACCAAGTAAATGAATATATTAAACATGCTGCAAACCACTACAGGGAGCCTGTGTGTCTGAATTCTCATCCAGTGTGGTGAAACGTTGGTATGATAGAAAAATGAGTCACAGAGAAGAGAATTTGGTGGTCTGTTGGGTTGATGTTGGGTTCATATACTTATGGTCTGGGTTCGATTACAACTTCTGCTGATGGTTTTTGATATGGAGAGAGAGATTCTATTCACTTCTGGCCACGCCAAGTGAAGAAGGTATAATGGCATTGTGGTCTGAAATTCACGTTAAACATGATATCCCTTCTCTACCAAGTAGACACTAAGTTGAACCCAATAAAGTCAGGAGTCGCGACACGTAGAAACTCTATTGGCAGTAACCTTTCTTATACTAGTTATTTATTTCTAGTGATGAAACAAACGCTATTTAGGCTCACAGGACACTTATTCCATCTTGTATTTGAGCTTCTGTGTGTCAATAAAACTGGTTCTGAACTGGGAATGCAACTCAGACCGCCCTTAATTTGATCCCTTCATGACAATACAGCTCGGCTGCAATTTGTTGTTTGTTCAAAACTGCAGATTCCTCAACATCTCCACATATTGCACATGAATGGGTACGAATCCTGGCCCGGCACTAAAGTTTTCATTATGTATTATCAAACTCTAGCATGAGAACACTTATCTGCTGGTGGATAATAATTTTGATTTTTAATGTATTTTCATTCGTTGTCAACACTTAACGATACCTGACGTTTTTGATGCCCATTGAGACACAGAGCTATTTCTGAGATCACTGTAAGTTCAAGGATGTCATTCTGAGTTGCTGGTGGAGAAAAATTCGGTAGCTGGTGTCTCTTTGTGTGCAGTCAACAACGATATGTGTGGGGTTTGATTACCAGTCAGCACTGAACTCTTCGTCATATTTTTTCTAGTTCAAACATGCTCACACGTTGCTGCTGGTGTAACAAACCTTTATTTAACGTTCGTTTTCTCTAGAATATAACAGTGATAGGTGCCAGGTTGGAGTCCTGGGAAGAAAAAAAATTAATGTTTTGTGTTGTCATTACAGTTAAAACATCTAGCTACTGACGAGAAAATCCGATATGTCACAGTTGATTGTGTTTCAATATCAATCCGATTAGGTTCTGGGTTCGAATCACTGCCTAACACAAAGCTTTATCTCATGGCCTTTCAAGTAAGTTACTTGTGAAGAAGTGCTGCTCAGTATTTAACATCTCTTGTAGTTAGTTAACAAGGACAATAGATGCTGGGTAGGAATTCGTGTCCATAAAAATGTTTACGTTGTGTAGTTTAAAGTTGATATTTGCTAATTGATACTATCTAAAATCAAGGTATATCATTCTCTGTATGCCTAGTGAGGAATGACTGTTAGTTTCCGTCAGTCACGAAGTCTTTGCTTGGGTTTGAATCCATATGCAGTAAAAGATGGTTCATCGTGTCATTTGAAGTTCATACACATTCTCAACTAGCTGCTCATGAATAACTTAAATTTTTAATGTCTTTTTGTGTTAACCAATAAGTACAGTATGTTACTCCGAAGAGGAAATCTTGAATACGACGAACTTACTACGTGCATTACCTATCTGACGAAATAATGAGAGTGGTAACATTTCAGGTATGTAATTTATTGTAATAAATGTGAGCTTACAAGCCTTAAGGAAAGTTTTATCTGCGATAAGGTGTTCCCTGATATTTGTAGTACCTTGGTATTATTTTACATCTTGAGTTATTGCGATACAGAGCAGTGTTTTCTAGTGGTGACTTGTTGGAACCATTTTCAATAGTCAAACAACTGTACCGAGAAGCAATTAGAGGACCTGCTAGACATCTGCGTTATGTGGGTTGCATGCGAATCAGGCGAAATGCAATTCAGGTCATTCGGATACTTTTGAACATGACTGTACCTTAGTCAAATTACCTATACTCTTAAGTGCAGAAACTAAAAGAAATTATATTTCCATTGCCTCCATCTCTCCATCTTGTGTACCCTTCATGACTGCACAGCACAAAGCTTTATGCCTTGCCTGGGCCCATCAACACCGACATTGGGCTTTTGATGACTGGAAATATGTTGCATGGTTGGATGAGTCTCGTTTCAAATTGTATTGAGTGGCTGGACGTGTACATGTATGGAGACAACCTCATGAATCCATAGACCCTGCATGTCAGCAGGGGACTCTTCAAGCTGATGTAGGCTCTTTAATGTTGTGGGGCACGTGCAGTTGGATTGATAATGGACCCCTGATATGTTTAGCTATGACTGTGACAGGTGACAGATAAGTAAGCATCTTGTTTAATCATCTACATCCATTCATCGTGCATTCTGGTGGACTTGAGCAATTCCAGCAGGACAGTGTGACACACCACACATCTAGAACTGCTACAGAGTGGCCCCAGGAACACTCTTCTTACTTTAAACACTTCCGCTGGCCACCAAACTCCCCAGACACTTAACATTATTGAGCATATCTGGGATGCCTTGCATGTGTTGTTCAGAAGAGATCTCCACCCCCTTGTACTCTTATGGATATGGACAGCCCTGCGGATTCATGGCAATTCTCTCTGGCACTACTTTCAGACATTAGTCGATTCCATGCCATGTCGTGCTGCAGCACTTCTACATGCTCACAGAGCCCCTAAGCGATATTAGGCGGGTGTACCAGTTTCTTGGCTCTTCAGTGTATTATGCAATAGTAGCATTGATTGCAGCACAGTTTGATGTTATACAGTGTAGGAGTTCATCTACCAGTGAAATAGGGGGGGGGGGGGGGGGAACAGCTCCCTCATCCAGGCCCTGAGGGCTCGACGAATGTCGACTGGCCGTCTTACTGCGTTTTGCAACGTGGCATCATGCGGATGCGGTATGGAGGGGCATGTGGTCAGCAGCTTTCTCAATGACAAAACTGATATTGCCTAACCACATAAATAAAATTATAATATTAAAAGTCCTGAAAGTGACTGAAAGACTAGCAGTATACTCATGAAAAGAAAAGAAAAAAATTAAAGGAAATATTGAGATGAAATTCTTGTGAAGAAAAATATACTTCTTAATGGATGGTAATAAACCCCCCCCCCCCCCCCCCTGTCAGAACCAAAGATATTACATAAGAATGTTACATGTAAATTGTATGAATAAAATACATAAGAACATTACAAGTAAAATGTAAGTATAAGTGTGTCCAAGGCAACTTTTTCAAAATTTAGCAATTTTCATAAGAGACATCTTGTATGTTTCTGACCATGGGTTAACAATTTCTATTAAATGTAGGAATACAGTTGAAATTGAAGGAAGCATATAAGTCCTAGTAGACCTCTGAAATGACATTAACAAAATAAAGATTGTTCAATTGCTACACATGAGGATCACTTAAGCACAGCAAACAAATTATCACTGTAAAAAACAATTAAATTTCTTTCTGTAGCTCCTTTGGAATGTCACAAAGCTTGTGCCCCATGCTAAGTGCTACAGTTCTTGCCTCTACAAGAAATAAGAGGGATAAAGACATTCCCATTATACCTTCATTTAGGTTCTTCCTATATAGTACAGTTTCAATTTTAAATTACTAAAAAGTTCAATTTTAGAATCAAATCAGTGTTTTATGCATTCACATGAGATTTGAAGAGGTTACTCTTAACAATATGAGGAACTATTTTTTTGTGGATGGACAAAAATAAATATGTGCATAATGTACGTATTAAATTAATTATGGGCCTGCTACATGAGTTTCGGAATCATGATTGTGTGGAATAATTATTTGTATTTTTCTGCTACCAGTCAACTAATGCATTGGTTACACTAATAATGTTTTTGATCTACTTTCACTTCACAAATGTCGCTTCATGTATGTAAAAAGTGTACCTTAAATACAACAAGTTAGTGAAAGTACATCAAAAATAATAGTAGAGTAAGCAGTGGAATAGTGTACCAGTGAACAACAGCTCTGCCAGCTGGAGCTCTGGGATGTCAAAATCACTATGGTATCAATCACTACTATGATTCCCAGCTCCATGTCAGCACATGACAACAATGAACATCATTTTATGGCCAACCACTGCCCACCCTGCCCACAAATACCCCAGTAGTCATTCCAGCAGCAGAAAATTAATGAACAAGTTCTACGTTAATTTAGACCAATATGTTTTATCTTTAAGTAGCATCTTTATACATGTGGCGGTGTAACATCTCTGACGAGCTAAAAGGAAGGTCGCTGCCATGCGAGGTAAAGAGTTTAGTATAGTATACTCTGTACACTCGTAATGATTACACGAGATTTGTATATTGTGCTCAGTAATAAACAGTGTGGAAATCTTGTCTGTATAGTGTGTGGCTATTCTGCTACCTCACCCCTGGTAGTCCATTTCCCACTTGCATAAATGCCTGATAGTGAAAAAAACATGTCTGAAACACATTGGAAAGTGTTAAAATAAATGTTAAGTGGCTAAATGAGCAGATACCACACTGGCTGGACAAACAGGAACCGGTAAAGTACTAGCAATGTACTTTAACGTATACAAAAGTCAACAATAATCACATAAACCAAATCAGGGTGCCACATATTAAACCATCGCGTCACAATAATGCAAATTCCTGGATGGAACACCACATAAAATAAGGGGAAGGCATGTGAACACATAATAGGAAACAATGTTTACACTAGCTGTCAAGTTCTTCCTCTTTTTCTACTAAACACACATTCATACACACAACCCCTCAGACTCTCGAATGTGTGTGTGTGTGTGTGTGTGTGTGTGTGTGTGTGTGTGTGTGTACTTTTACTAGAAAAAGGGCAAGATCTCAAAAGTTCATGTAAATACTGTTTTCTGTTGCATGTTTCTGTGCTCCTCACATCTGTCCACTAAAGGTGACTGGTTCCCTTTCCCTTGTTTTACGAACTAAACCGTCATATTGATTAGTTAACATGTGATCATCAGAAGTAATCATCATTATTAAACTCAAAATTTTATCTTGTCCAAAAGCATGGATAAAGATGCCTACTTAAATTTTTATTTCTCATTTCTCCCACCTAATTACAGGCCTCAGAAAAAATAATATGTATAAGCACACATAACAAAAATTAAAAAAAATCTGAAAACAAGAGTTTCTTACCAATGCCAATGATTAACAATAGAAAAAAAGAAACACAGCACTCCTAGGTCTTTGACTTTGCTGGCATGTGGCATCCAAAGAACAAGTGCCCCCAACCCCCAGTGAGGTACTATGCCTGTGAAAAGCTTCATGTTACCATATCAGACAGCAAATTCCAGAGAAAAGTTTAAGTCATAGGGTTTCAAAGTAGTTATATTCCTCAAACCAAGTAACTTTCTCGATCTTGGGTAGACCACCCAAAATGCTTTTGGGTGAGAGTCTTCTACACTTCATAAGCTCCAGTATAGATTTGAAATAAGTTTTTTTAGTTTTGAGGTAGTTAGTTTCACCCTCTGATGTATTTTCACTAATATTAGACATCCCATTTTTATCAGAGTAACTTTTTCTCTAGTATCATGTCTTTTGCTTCTATCCTCACCTTGTTTTGTCATAACTTCTTTGACTTCCACTTCTCTTCCTTGAGCAAGAGTGGTTTACATGCAGGGAATTCAACAAGCCCATTCATAATATTGACTGGCTTTTTGTTCAGCATTATTTACTGCTGGGTTGTCAGATGGGTTGTAGATGGGAATCAAAATGTGCTTTATCCCTAGCCTTCAAATAAAGAATTTTCACATTTTGGAAATAAACTGAGAACCATTTCAGAGACGACAGGTTGAAATTTTCCTATTTTTGTAGTGTATTTGTTTTCTATCTTTGGTACAGTGGCTTACTGGATAGCTTTCTTTACAATGTAATATTTAATAAACTCAGAAAACACATCTGACATTTGTGGCAACTTGAAATTTGCTTCCTTACCTGCTTTGCCAAGCTGTAGAAATAAACGTTCTGCTCTAATTTTTGTAAGCATTTTTTTTTTTTTTGTTATGGTTTTAGGGTGCACAACTGCTACGGTCATAAGCGCCCATACTGTGACTTAGGGAAGGGAAAAAAACCAAATGTTAAATCAGCAGCAGTGGGAGTGAAACTCCAAAATGAGGGAAACTAAAGACAGAAGGAAACCTTAAAAAACTACTATTGAAAGGGGCTGAAAGCAAGGGGAAACTACGGCCGTAATTTTTCCCGAGGGCATGCAGCTTTTACTGTATGATTAAATGATGATGGCGTCCTCTTGGGTAAAATATTCCGGAGGTAAAATAGTCCCTCATTCGGATCTCCGGGCGGGGACTACTCAAGAGGATGTCGTTATCAGGAGAAAGAAAACTGGCGTTCTACGGATCGGAGCGTGGAATGTCAGATCCCTTAATCGGGCAGATAGGTTAGAAGATTTAAAAAGGGACATGGATAGGTTAAAGTTAGATATAGTGGGAATTAATGAAGTTCGTTGGCAGGAGGAACAAGACTTTTGGTCAGGAGAATACAGGGTTATAAATACAAAATCAAATAGGGGTAATGCAGGGGTAGGTTTAGTAATAAATAAAAAAAATTGGAGTGCGGGTAAGCTACTACAAACAGCACAGTGAATGCATTATTGTGGCCAAGATAGACACGAAGCCCACGCCTACTACAGTAGTACAAGTTTATATGCCAACTAGCTCTGCATATGATGAAGAAATTGAAGAAATGTATGATGAAATAAAAGAAATTATTCAGATAGTGAAGGGAGACGAAAATTTCATAGTCACGGGTGACTGGAATTCGGCAGTAGGAAAAGGGAGAGAAGGAAATGTAGTAGGTGAATCTGGATTGGGGGGGAAGAAATGAAAAAGGAAGCTGCCTGGTAGAATTTTGCACAGAGCATAACTTAATCACAGCTAACACTTGGTTCAAGAATCATAAAAGAAGGTTGTATATGTGGAAGAAGCCAGGTGATACTCACAGGTTCCAGATAGATTATATAATGGTAAGACAGAGATTTAGGAACCAGATGTGGACTCTGACCACAATCTATTGGTTATGACCTGTAGATTAAAACTGAAGAAACTGCAAAAAGGTGGGAATTTAAGGAGATGGGACCTGGATAAACTGAAAGAACCAGAGGTTGTACAGAGTTTCAGGGAGAGCATAAGGGAACAATTGACAGGAATGGGGGAAAGAAATACAGTAGAAGAATAATGGGTAGCTTTGAGGGATGAAGTAGCGAAGGCAGCAGAGGATCAAGTAGGTAAAAAGACGAGGACTAGTAGAAATCCTTGGGTAACAGAAGAAGTATTGAATTTAATTGATGAAAGGAGAAAATATAAAAATGCAGTAAATGAGGCAGGCAAAAAGGAGTACAAACGTCTCAAAAATGAGATCAACAGGAAGTGCAAAATGGCTAAGCAGCGATGGCTAGAGGACAAATGTAAGGATGTAGAGGCTTATCTCACTAGGGGTAAGATAGATACTGCCTACAGGAAAATTAAAGAGACCTTTGGAGATAAGAGAACCACTTGTATGAACATCAAGAGCTCAGATGGGAACCCAGTTCTAAGCAAAGAAGGGAAAGCAGAAAGGTGGAAGGAGTATATAGAGGGTCTATACAAGGGCGATGCACTTGAGGACAATATTATGGAAATGGAAGAGGATGTAGATGAAGATGAAATGGGAGATACGATACTGCGTGAAGAGTTTGACAGAGCACTGAAAGACCTGAGTCGAAACAAGGCCCCCGGAGTAGACAGCATTCCATTGGAACTACTGACGGCCTTGGGAGAGCCAGTCCTGACAAAACTCTACCATCTGGTGAGCAAGATGTATGAAACAGGCGAAATACCTTCAGACTTCAAGAAGAATATAATAATTCCAATCCCAAAGAAAGCAGGTGTTGACAGATGTGAAAATTACCGAACAATCAGTTTAATAAGTCACAGCTGCAAAATACTAACTCGAATTCTTTACAGACGAATGGAAAAACTAGTAGAAGCCGACCTTGGGGAAGATCAGTTTGGATTCCGTAGAAATACAGGAACACGTGAGGCAATACTGACCTTACTACTTATCTTAGAAGAAAGATTAAGGAAAGGCAAACCTATGTTTCTAGCATTTATAGACTTACAGAAAGCTTTTGACAATGTTGACTGGAATACTCTCTTTCAAATTCTAAAGGTGGCAGGGGTAAAATACAGGGAGCGAAAGGCTATTTACAATTTGTACAGAAACCAGATGGCAGTTATAAGAGTCGAGGGGTATGAAAGGGAAGCAGTGGTTGGGAAGGGAGTAAGACAGGGTTGTAGCCTCTCCCCGATGTTATTCAATCTGTATATTGAGCAAGCAGTAAAGGAAACAAAAGAAAAGTTCGGAGTAGGTATTAAAATTCATGGAGAAGAAGTAAAAACTTTGAGGTTCGCCGATGACATTGTAATTCTGTCGGAGACAGCAAAGGACTTGGAAGAGCAGTTGAACGGAATGGACAGTGTCTTGAAGGGAGGATATAAGATGAACATCAACAAAAGCAAAACGAGGATAATGGAATGTAGTCGAATTAAGTCGGGTGATGTTGAGGGTATTAGATTAGGAAATGAGACACTTAAAGTAGTAAAGGAGTTTTGCTATTTGGGGAGCAAAATAACTGATGATGGTCGAAGTAGAGAGGATATAAAATGTAGACTGGCAATGGCAAGGAAAGCGTTTATGAAGAAGAGAAATTTGTTAACATCCAGTATTTGTATGGAGTGTAGCCATGTATGGAAGTGAAACATGGACGGTAAATAGTTTGGACAAGAAGAGAATAGAAGCTTTCGAAATGTGGTGCTACAGAAGAATGCTGAAGATTAGATGGGTAGATCACATAACTAATGAGGAAGTATTGAATAGGATTGGGGAGAAGAGAAGTTTGTGGCACAACTTGACCAGAAGAAGGGATCGGTTGGTAGGACATGTTCTGAGACATCAAGGGATCACCAATTTAGTATTGGAGGGCAGCGTGAAGGGTAAAAATCGTAGGGGGAGACCAAGAGATGAATACACTAAGCAGGATCACCACTTAAAAGATGTCAATGGCTAAAAAGACAGTGCCCTATTCGGAGTCTAGTTAAAATTACCTGCTCCCAACGATGAGGCTGGGAGGAAGAGGTCCTAGTTTTGTCTCCCACCTGGAAGGCGGCACGTGGGTCTGCTCCTGTAAACTGAAAGCTAGGCCGAATGTAGGAAGCGAATAGGAGCAGGGAAATGTGAAATACTTTGGTTCTGCATTTAGGTTTAAACTCGTTCACTGAGGAGCACGTAGGTGCGAAGCCGGATGTATCAAAGCTCACCAAAGTTACACAGGCAAAATCTGTAGTGGCTCGCCCACTATGAAAATGAAACAATGTTGGTTGGTCACCTGCGCAGCATCAAATGGACTGAATCTGAGCGGCGCTCGTGGAGCTGCACAGCAACAGCTAGAGGGTGCTGTCATCTGTGTCGGTGTCGGTGTTGGTGTTCTAGCACCAACCTACAAACTTGCACCTAGACCGTGGCATCACAGCTATCGATACCACATCCCTCCCCCCTGAAACGACGCACCGTCGTTGAGTAGGGCTTCTGATGGTGGGTGGAGGCACCCAGGGGCTGTGCAACTGAGGGAGCAGACAGAAGAACCACCAGGGCACGCTGTCCACCCACGTCCCCGAATTGCTCGTGAGGGGGCGAGGAAAACACCCCGTGGTAAACCTGCCAAGGCCGCGCACCGCCACTTGGTATGCTTAGATGAGGAGGTGGAGCCACGATATCCATGGGCGACGGGGGCAGCGTGATGACAGCCTCAGTGTCCATCGGTTCTGGCACCGTGGAGGAACATGGCAGTGGCAGTCGTGGGGGCGGTGAGAGGCACCCATCTGGTGCAGGTGACCGGACCGGCAGTGGTGATGATGGCAGGAGCACCCGCGGCGGAGGCGCTAGTGGGGGAGGCGCCATCGGTGGAGTTGTGGGCTGAGGCGGCGGTTGCCGCAAAGCCTCCAATTCTGCAGGAAAAGAACCAGCAGCAGAAAACTGAGGACGGCATAAACGGATCTGGTTCCAGTGTCGCTTGACAGTGCCAGAGGGACCAGAAATGACAAATAAGGTGCGACCAAGCTGGCGAAGAATGCACCCCTGCTCCCAGCGCTACCTGCCAGAGAAAACACGATAGAACACCAAATCATGCGGCGCCAAGCCAGAACGAGGGAAGCAGCGGGAGCGCGCAGCGGCGGGTGCAATAGCTGCAGGAGCGACCGATGGGCGCGGCCATGTAGTAGTTCTGCTGGGGAACAGGTGCTGCGTGGCTGGGAGCGATATGAAGCAAGGAAAGTCCAGAGCATGTGCTTGCGAGAGTGCGTGGCGTGCAACTTGCTCATCTGCGGCTTAAATGTATGCACAAAGCATTCAGCTGAGGTCAGATGGCGAATGGCATTAGCAGCACAGACGCTTCAAACTCTGATGACACAAATTGGAGGCCATTGTCGGAGACAATAACTTCAGGAAGGCCCTCAATGCAAAAAATAGACATCAAAGCCCTAATAGTACTGGCAGATGTAGTAGAAGACATAGGTACAACGAAAGGAAAATTGCTGTACGCATCAATAACTATCAACCAGCGGGTGTCCCAGAAAGGACCCGCAAAATCAATATGAACACACTACCAATGCGCAGTAGGAGTCGGCCACGCAATGAAGCGCAGGTGGGGAGCAGATTGATGCACCGCGCAAGAGCGACAATTAGCAAGCAAATTCTCAAATTGTTTATCAATGCTGACCCAAGTGCAGTGACGACGCGCTAATTGCTTCGTCCACACTATACCCCAATGACCAGCGTGCAGCAGTCCGAGGATTTCCAACTGTAACGAACGAGGTACAACCACACGAGACCGATCATTGTCAGTTGGTAACAAGATAACACCGTGGTGTACAGACAAGTTGTGACGTTGCACAAAGTAACATCGATCAAGTGGACTACAAATCTGCGTAGCAGATGGAGGCCATTGAGTACGAATATACTGCAAAAGAATCAGCAAGGAAGCATCAGCGGCTGTTGCGGAAGCAATGGGATGAAAATTCACTGGAAAACCATCAGCTAATACCTTATCTTGCTAATCAATAAACATGCGTGACAATTTGGAAGAATTAACATGTCTTCAGGACCGATAGGTAGACGAGACAAAGAATCAGCATTGCCCTGCTGGGCTGCAGGCAGAAACAAAATTTCGTAATTGTAGTTAGACATAAACCAAGATCAGCATTGTAACTTTTGGGCAGTGTGGGCCAGAACTGGCTTTGACGGGTGAAACGACTACGTCAAAGGCTTATGGTCAATGACCAAATAGTGCTTTCGGCCATACAAAAAATCATGAAACTGATTTGGTTGGATCGAAAGGAATCGAACAGATTTGAGCTTGTGGAAAGCAGCGTCACATTCTGATGACCAAACAAAAGGAATGTTCTTCGCCAAAGGCAATGCTGAGGCGCTGCAATCTGCTTTGCATTTGGTATAAACCAAATATAATATGTAATTTTGCCCAACACAGACTGAAGTTCTTTCAAGTTCCTGGGTGCTGGCTAGTCTCTGATCGCACTGAGATGTGACAGCGAGGGGTAAATACCCTGTCTGTTAATCATATGTCCTAAATACTGAATCTCAGTTTGAAAACATTTGCACTTCTCTCTGTTACTCTTTAGTCCTACCTGCAACAGTACAGTAAATAAGACACGCAAATTCTGCAAATGTTCGTCAGGGGTGCGACCTGAGACAACTATAACGTTCAGATAATTGGAACAACCAGGGACAGTGGCACACAGCTGCAAGTAAGACTGAAAAATAGCACGAGCCAATGCACAACCGAACGGAAGGCAGTGAAACTTGAACAGTCCAAGGTGGGTGTTGATCACAAAATAGCGCTGCGACTGTTTGTTGAGCAGAATCTGAAAGTATGCGTCCCGCAAGTCAATCGTGGAAAAGAATTTTCCCACACCAAGCTTATCAAAAATGTCTTCAGGATGCGGTAAGGGAAATGTAGCTACCACTGTCTGGGGATTTACTGTAGACTTAAAGTCAGCACAAATACGGAGATGACCGATTGGTTTCTTTACACATACTATACGTGAAGCAGAAACATGTTCAATGACACCACTGTCTTGCAAATGCTTAAGTTCAGCAGCTACAGTGTCATGCAGTCCGTGCGGTACCGGGCGTGCACGCTGGAAAATGGGCATGGCATTGTCTTTAACTACAACATGTGCTGCAAAGTCCATGGCACAACCAAGGCCATCAGAAAAGAGTTCAGCAAAATCATCGCATAGTGCAGCAACACTGTCTGCATGGTCACTAGCATTGATGCAAAGCACATTGTCCTGAATCGTGAGGCCAAAAAGTTCAAATGCGTCCTTGCTAAAAATGTTTGAAGCATCACTAGAGCGAAGCACATGGAAAGACACTGTACATGTCGTTGCACCATACATGGCTTGCAAACTACACACACTGAGCACTAAAATTTCCTGTCCAGTGAATGCAGTCAGTATGGAGTGTGAATGACGAAGTGGGGGTGAACCAAGCAAGTCATACATTGACTTGTTCAGTAAAGAAACTGACACACCAGTGTCCAGCTGCATGTGAACAGAATGTCCACAAATGTTCAAAGTCACAAAAAGTTTCCTCACATCGCACTGAATGCGAGAGGAAGTGTCTCGCAAAACTCGATTCACACGACAAGCTGTAAAAGCACGTGAAGCAGAAGGCTTTGAATAAATGGCTTTAAAATCCATAGGCTGATGTGAATCATGAGCACAGCAGTTTCCGTTTTGGTGACACCCACGTGAGTCACACAAATGGGAAACAGGTTGTGAATTAGAGTTTCTCTTACTGCACACAGCATGTACATGTCCTTTCCTATTACAAAGAGTCTTTAAATATGTCTGCTTGTGTCTGTATGTGTGGATGGATATGTGCGTGTGTGCGAGTGTATACCTGTCCTTTTTTCCCCCTAAGGTAAGTCTTTCCGCTCCCGGGATTGGAATGACTCCTTACCCTCTCCCTTAAAACCCACTTCCTTTCATCTTCCCCTCTCCTTCCCTCTTTCCTGATGAGGCAACAGTTTGTTGCGAAAGCTTGAATTTTGTGTGTATGTTTGTGTTTGTTTGTGTGTCTATCGACCTGCCAGCGCTTTTGTTCGGTAAGTCATCTCATCTTTGTTTTTATATATAATTTTTCCCACGTGGAATGTTTCCTTCCATTATATGTTTAAATTTCTTTTCATCTTCAGTTTCAAGTAAACACTGACCTGCCCCCACTGGCGACAATTTTTGCCTGGAATTCTGATGTAACCTTCAGTTTATATGGGTCAGGCAGTCTGTTCTTAACAGAGATACAGTATCCCAGAAATTTGATCTCTTTTACTTCAAATTTAAAGTAATATCCTCCCCCCCCCCCCCCCCCCCCCACCTACTTTTATCAAAGGTCTCCTTTATAAGCCAGTTATGATCTTCCCAGTTCTGACTACACACAAGAATATCATCTACATAGGTAATTAACTCAGACCCCAACACTTGTCCTAAGGTTCTCATAAACTACCGTACCATAAGCTCAGTCTAAATGGAATACTCTGATATTGATAACACTTCCCAATGTACAAGAAAGTTGTATATCTTCTTGACTAAGTAGCTGCTGGTATTTGGTGAAATCTTGCAGATGAATGCAAGTTTTACACACTGAAATTTATGGAGTAACTCATCAATATTTTCAGGTGGTCATTGTCTCACTGAAAATATTTAAATTCATAGAGTCCAATACCTGCCTAATCTCAACCTTAGCAACTACAACTAATGGACTGCTGCACTCACTACTGCCCTCACCACTGCTCCTTTCAATGACGCCAATACATTCAAGCTTCTGTACATCTTTTTCAACAGCAGGTTTTCTGTGATAGTGTACTGTACAGTTTAATATATAATGGCTTACGTGATTTTAATTTTTATACACATTCAAAACTTTTCACCACACCTGGAACATTACTAGCACACCACCATAACCCCATATCAGTTACTTTAATGTTTTTATTTGCATCTCAACTAACCCATTAGCTTGAGATACTTTCTCCTCCATTAACTTAATGAAATTCCCATAGTCACTCCTTTTTTTCTTATTGTCCATTACCATATGAGTCTTCCCATTTACACAAGATAGAACATTAAGTTTGTGCTCTCTTATTCTCTTGTAGATATCTTGGGAAGTTACTTTAACTCCTTGACTTATGGTTGACACAGCTAGCAGCATTGGACAAACTGGTAAAACAACATTTTGCCCATGTCCGTACACCCACACTAACACTCATGGCATGCAGAAAGTATTCATCCATAGTGTGTTAAAGAATTGTGAACATTTCATGCTTCATGATAACACTATTCAGTGAGCTCTGCAACTGCTTTATTTTGCATCAGATAGGGTCCTACAGTGCAAGAAACAGACTTTCAAGATATTAATGAATGGTAAGCCCTCCACAGTTTCCATCCAATGTTTGAAATTGGTGTGGGTGTCAGTGGTCCAGAGGCAGATGAAGAAGACCTCCTGCCAACAACACACACACACAATCTGATGAGTTTCAGTACCATTCATGTAATACAGTGAATATCGATTATGCTTCACCCTCATCCCTACTGGATTACACCAACCCCGCTTCTGCTCTCTGCTGGGTTTTAAGCAGTTCAGTTCTGGAAGGGAACTTGCAGTAGATTCAGAAAACAGAGAATCACCAAGCATAGTTAAAAGCTAATTCTACATCATTCTATAAAACACTGTACCCACTACAATGCACTGCCACAATGAAAGCTGTTTCAGACACAGGATGACTTAGCTGTAGCTATAAATCACATTGACAGCTGTCACGCAATTGGAAGTAGGTGCAAATGGGTGTCCTGGGACGACCACTGAGAGACATGTACCAGAGATATCAAAGGTGCCTCAAGTACTATCCTCTCCGGTTCTTCTTCTGGAAGTGAAGGATCTACGAACACTCATCCACATGACTGCGAGTAGAATAACAGTAATAGATCTAAGGACCATCTACAAGGAAGACAGTGACTAGGGAGAACTCAGGGTATTACACAGATCTGCCTAACAAGTATATTCCAAGTGCTGTCTTCCACAAACTCAGCCAGTGAGCAACTCTTTAGTTGTTGGGAAACCTTCTACATCCCATGTTTGAAGGAAACAATAAAAAAGGGTAGATGAATATTAATAACTCTTAGGGATGTGGCTGCAAGGGACAGGAAGGCTATTCTGGGAGCTGGTGAGAGAACAGTGTGCAACCAACAGCATATTGTTCCATGAAACTGACCATGACCCATTACCCTGAGTCAAATGGAAGGCTTCAAACATTCTGTTACTAGCTAGGCTCCTGAACTTGTCACCAGTTTGAGAGATGTACGTTAACTGAAATAGGTCATGTGAGCACTACACACATAACTGAATGAGTGTGAGTTACACCAAAGTGTCTTCAGATTGGGCAAATTTTCATCCAGCCTAGATAATAATTGCTCATACCCAAAGTAATGCATCTCACTGGTGAGACTATTAAAATTACAGTGATCAGCCAAGAAGCAATTGCAACAGAGTGCCAGAGTTTGTAAATCCTCTTAAAAAGTACTGAAGCTCACATAATACTAGGTACAGAAAACTTGTGGTTGTTGTTGTTGTTGTTGTTGTTGTCTTCAGTCCTGAGACTGGTTTGATGCAGCTCTCCATGCTACTCTATCCTGTGCAAGCTTCTTCATCTCCCAGTACCTACTGCAACCTACATCCCTCTGAATCTGCTTAGTATATTCTTCTCTTGGTCTCCCTCTACGACTTTTACCCTACAAGCTGCCCTCCAATACTAAATTGGTGATCCCTTGATGCCTCAGAACATGTCCTACCAACCGATCCCTTCTTCTAGTCAAGTTGTGCCACAAACTCCTCTTCTTCCCAATTCTATTCAATACCTCCTCATTAGTTACGTGATCTACCCATCTAATCTTCAGCTTTCTTCTGTAGCACCACATTTCGAAACCTTCTATTCTCTTCTTGTCCAAAATATTTATTGTCCATGTTTCACTTCCATACATGGCTATGCCCCATACAAATACTTTCAGAAATGACTTCCTGACACTTAAATCTGCACTCGATGTTATCAAATTTCTCTTCCTTAGAAATGCTTTCCTTGCCATTGCCAGTCTACATTTTATATCCTCTCTACTTCGACCATCATCAGTTATTTTGCTCCCCAAATAGCAAAACTCCTTTACTACTTTACGTGTCTCATTTCTTAATCTAATTCCCTCAGAATCACCCGACTTAATTCGACTACATTCCATTACCGTCGTTTTCCTATTGATGATGTTCACCTTATATCCTCCTTTCAAGACACTATCCATTCCGTTCAACTGCCCTTCCAAGTCCTTTGCTGTCTCTGACAGAATTACAATGTCATCGGCGAACCTTAAAATTTTTATTTCTTTTCCATGGATTTTAGTACCAACTCCAAATTTTTCTTTTGTTTCCTTCACTGCTTGCTCAGTATACAGATTGAATAACATCAGGGATAGGCTACAACCCTGTCTCACTCCCTTCCCAACCACTGCTTCCCTTTCATGTCCTTCAACTCTTATAACTGCCATCTGGTTTCTGTACAAATTGTAAATAGCCTTTCTCTCCCTGTATTTTACCCCTGCCACCTTTAGAATTTGAAAGAGAGTATTCCAGTCAATATTGTCAAAAGCTTTCTCTAAGTCTACAAATGTTAGAAACATAGGTTTGCCTTTCCTTAATCTTTCTTCTAAGATAAGTCATAGGGTCAGTATTGCCTCACGTGTTCCAATATTTCTACGGAATCCAAACTGATCTTCCCCGAGTTTGGCTTCTACCAGTTTTTCCATTCGTCTGTAAAGAATTTGCGTTAGTATTTTGCAGCCATGACTTATTAAACTGATAGTTCAGTAATTTTCACATCTGTCAACACCTGCTTTCTTTGGGATTGGAATTATTATATTCTTCTTGAAATCTGCGGGTATTTCGCCTGTCTCATACATCTTGCTCAACAGATGGTAGAGTTTTGTCAGGACTGGCTCTCCCAAGGCTGTCAGTAGTTCTAATGGAATGTTGTCTACCCCTGGGGCCTTGTTTAGACTTAGATCTTTCAGTGCTCTGTCGAACTCTTCACGCAGTATCATATCTCCCACTTCATCTTCATCTACATCCTCTTCCATTTCCATAATGTTGTCCCCACGTACGTCGCCCTTGTATAGACCCTCAATATACTCCTTCCACCTTTCTGTTTTTCCTTCTTGGCTTAGAACTGGGTTTCCATCTCAGCTCTTGATATTCATACAAATGGTTCTCTTTTCTCCAAAGGTCTCTTTAATTTTCCTGTAGGCAGTATCTATCTTACCCCTAGTGAGATAAGCCTCTACATCCTTACATTTGTCCTCTAGCCATCCCTGCTTAGCCATTTTGCACTACCTGTCGATCTCATTTTTGAGACGTTTCTATTCCTTTTTGCCCGCTTCATTTTGTTACCCAAGGATTTCTACTAGCCCTCGTCTTTTTAACTACTTGTCCTCTGCTGCCTTCACTACTAAATCCCTCAAGCTACCCATTCTTCTTCTACTGTATTTCTTTCTCCCATTCCTGTCAGTTGTTCCCTTATGCTCTCCCTGAAACTCTGTACAACCTCTGGTTCTTTCAGTTTATCCAGGTCCCATCTCCTTAAATTCCCACCTTTTTGCAGTTTCCTCAGTTTTAATCTACAGGTCATAACCAATAGATTGTGGTCAGAGTCCACATCTGCCCCTGGAAATGTCTTACAATTTAAAACCTGGTTCCTAAATCTCTGTCTTACCATTATATAATCTATCTGGAACCTGTGAGTATCACCAGGCTTCTTCCACGTATACAACCTTCTTTTATGATTCTTGAACCAAGTGTTAGCTGTGATTAAGTTATGCTCTGTGCAAAATTCTACCAGGCAGCTTCCTTTTTCATTTCTTCCCCCCCAATCCAGATTCACCTACTACATTTCCTTCTCTCCCTTTTCCTACTGCCGAATTCCAGTCACCCATGACTATGAAATTTTCGTCTCCCTTCACTATCTGAATAATTTCTTTTATTTCATCATACATTTCTTCAATTTCTTCATCATATGCAGAGCTAGTTGGCATATAAACTTGTACTACTGTAGTAGGCGTGGGCTTCGTATCTATCTTGGCCACAATAATGCGTTCACTGTGCTGTTTGTAGTAGCTTACCCGCACTCCAATTTTTTTTATTTATTACTAAACCTACTCCTGCATTACCCCTATTTGATTTTGTATTTATAACCCTGTATTCTCCTGACCAAAAGTCTTGTTCCTCCTGCCAACGAACTTCACTAATTCCCACTATATCTAACTTTAACCTATCCATGTCCCTTTTTAAATCTTTTAACCTATCTGCCCGATTAAGGGATCTGACATTCCACGCTCCGATCCGTAGAACGCCAGTTTTCTTTCTCCTGATAACGATGTCCTCTTGAGTAGTCCCCTCCCAGAGATCCGAATAGGGGACTATTTTACCACTGGAATATTTTACCCAAGAGGACGCCATCATCATTTAACCATACAGTAAAGCTGCATGCCATCGGGAAAAATTACGGCTGTAGTTTCCCCTTGCTTTCAGCTGTTCGCAGTACCAGCACAACAAGGCCGTTTTGGTTAGTGTTACAAGGCCAGATCAGTCAATCATCCGGACTGTGGCTCCTGCAACTACATAAAAGGCTGCTGCCCCTCTTCAGGAACCACACGTTTGTCTGGCCTCTCAACAGATAGCTCTCTGTTGTGGTTAGACCTACAACACGGCTATCTGTATCACTGAGGCATACAAGCCTCCCCACCAATGGCAAGTTCCATGGTTCATTGGGGGGGGGGGACTTGTAAAAGTCCTAATTTTACAGGTATGAGTTTTTTGGAGGAAATTTATCAAGGATGGGAAAAGAAACTTTTAACACTCTACTTACCTTCAGGTCAGTTCCTTAGTCATACCTCCATCACCAGAAGAGATAATCATATGACAATCAGCTGCAACAATCAGTTTTATAAGTTTTGGGCATCACAAGACATCCTGCAAAACATGAAATGACTTTTAGTAAACTACTTAGAACTGATAGTTCATGAGTCCACTAATGTTTGAAATATTTTAGACCTAATAGCAACAAAGAGACCAAAGCTCTTTGAAGATGTTATATTGTCAGAGACCATACGGCAGTTACAGCAACAATGTTAACTCGCGTACAAATGGCAACTAAAACAAGTAGAAAGTTTGTATGTTCAGCAAACATGATAAAGAGGCAACAGTGTCATATATCATTTCCATCTACAGTTACATTCATACTCTACAAACCACTGTGAAGCGTATGACAGAGAATTCACTGTCTCAGTTATTATGACTTTTTCTGATTCTGTTCATGTATGGAATAAGGGACAAATGATTGTTTAATAGAATTTTATGTTGGGGACTGTCTTCAGCTTTTAGGTATTTTGCAAAAAACTTATTTGTGCCATCAGATATAGAAATGTACATTTATTCTCTATTGGCTTGATTTATTACAATCATATTCACATGAAATACTGTAAAGTACAGAACAGATGAATACAGAACATGCACAAGTATCATAGAAAATGAGAGAGTTCAAAAAGGTAATTTTACACCATGGTATTAACACAGTGTACATCAGTGGATCAAAAATACATTTTCATCAAGTGTGATCCAACCTAATGCAGAACTCCGTCTTAACATAGTCCATATAAATGTGCCATGCCTTGGTGGCTTTACAGTAACTTACACTTTGTGTTAACTCCACACTTAATAATTCACACATTATAACTGCCAAAGGTACAAATACAGGGCGAGTCCAAAACCCTTGGACACCTTCATAAGTTAAAAGATTAAAGGGAAAATTGAAATGTGATGATGGGAACATAGGTTTGATGTGGGGCCGCAATTTTTGGAGTGAATGTCATTCATGGCCACCATCTTGAAATCCGCCATTTTGGTTTCAAGTCTTTTTTTTTTTTTTTTGGAAAGGGGGTGTATGACACATCAGATAACACTCGCCTGAGCTCTGGAATTTAGTGGGGTATTTTGTTTTTGTTTACCTTGTACAGTTTAAAGGTTATTAATGTTCAAAGTTGGGAAATTACCTTCATACCAACTGCAACAACACATGTTCTACGTGTTGTCCATCCCCTGCAGTGCACAACTGTAGTCACCGCAACCACTCTGACTGCACATGAGGGAGAGTGTCTCCTGCAATTTGGTCACAGGCGTGTTGTATGTGTTCCTCCAGGTGTCTCAAATCACGGATGCTCTCAGCATACACTATCTGCTTAAGATGTCTCCGTGGATAAAAATCAAGGGGCATTAAGTCAGGGGATCTGGCCGGCCAGGGGCATTAAGTCAGGGGATCCTGGCGGCCATTCCTCGGGACCACGGTGACCAATCCACTTCTCTGGCAGTTGTTCCTCCAACCAATCACGGACATCAATGCCTTAGTGTGGAGGGGCTCCATCATGTCGAAAATAAGATGGGAAAATGCCGTCAGCGTTCGGTGTGGAAGGGAACACAGGGTCCTCAGCAGCATCAGATACTGTGGTGCAGTTAAGGTGTTGTAATTGAAAAATTGCCCAATGATGCGGGTGTCCCATATGCCACACCACACCGTCATCTTTGCTGGACTATGTTATCGAATTGGGGCAACCCAGTTCGGAATTATGTCACTCCAGTATTGACAATTATGGCAATTAACCTCCCCGTTCGAAGTGAAATACGCCTCATCATTGAACAGTATGTCCTTGGCAAACAAAGGATCCAGTTCGTGTTGTTCAGTAGCCCACAGGCAGAACTCCAACCTGTGATAAGGGTCATCCTCGTTAAGTTGTTGTTGCATCTGCAGCTTGTAAGGATGCCATTTATTGGTGTTCAATATCCGGACAACAGAGGTTTGGCTTATTCCACATGTTAGGGCCACATGACGGGTTCGTTGTTTAGGACTTTCACAAACAACGCAACAACCACAGTTGCAGTTTCCTCATTGGTGGCAGTCCTTGGTCGCCCACTACGTGCCCTATCATGAACAGTGCCTGTCTCCCAGAATTTGGTGATCAAGTGAGCCACCGTGCTGTGCGACACTGGTTCTCTGTCTGGGTGCCGTCTGTTGTAGTCAGCTACTATTGTTCAGTAGCTGCGTTCCCCTGATATAAGGATGGTTTTGATCTTCTGTTCACATGTCAGACCCATTTTAGATCACCTGGAACAAAGAGAGACATGAGTCGGTATCAAGGTAACTTTGAACATTAATATCTTCGAAACTGTACAAGATAGACAAAAACAAATTATACTGATCAATTCCAGAGCTCAAGCGAGTGTTATTTGATGTGTCATCCCCCCCCCCCCCCCGCCCCGCCCACCACCACCACCGTAAAAAAAAAAAAAAAAAAAAAAAAAAAAAAGAAAGACTTGAATCCAAAATGGCAGATTTCAAGATGGCGCCCATGAATAACATTCACTGCAAAAGTTGCGGCCCCACGTCAAACCGTGTTCCCATCACCACATTTCAATTTTCCCTTTAATCTTCCAACTTATGAAGGTGTCCAAGGACTTTTGACTCACCCTGTATTACATGGTTGTCAGAGAGATCAAGTTGAAACACATGGAAAGTATCAATACCTAAAAGGTTACGAATGTTCTCTGATCCATTCAAAGATTACAATAACAGAAATACAAAAATGAAATGGCCCCCTCTTCTCTGAACAACATAAATAAGTAACCTGTTACGATGACAATATTATGAAAAGGATTAATTGCTACTCATCATACTGCCAGTCAGGCATCAGCAGCCAGAGACAGTGGTCATGAGTTGCGTCTGTGTGAATGTGTGTGCCAGTTGCATCTGCATGAATGTGTGTGTGTGTGTGTGTGTGTGTGTGTGTGTGTGTGTGTGTGTGTGTGTGTGTGTGCATGTGTGTGTTTGTGTTTGTAGCAGGCTTTTTGCTGTGCATGTCTGCTACTCAACACCTCCATTATGTGGTGACTAGCAATCTATCCTTTCTGTCAATTAACCCATTACAATCTGGTATATTGACTTCAGTGTTACAGAAACTAAAAAGAAGTTATTTATCAGAACTAAACACTGAATGAAGTCAATTTAAAGGAATGTAATGGAGTTGAACTTTAAAACTGTTATACTATGTGATAATTTTAGATGAAGTTCTTATTTATGTAGATTGACAAAGGCAATAAAAGTATGAAAAATTTTGAAAATAGTTTTAGAAACAAACTGCCTGCAATAACCTTTCAGCCCATCCAGTCTTAAAATTGTACTTAAGTGAATACAAAATCGTATTTATAGGTCATTCCATGTCAAAGGGACCAATATTAAAAAGCATTCCCACTCTTGCACTTCCAAATGTAATGAAATTTGATGTAACATTCTATATGGTCTTTAATGGTTACATACCAAATTTCATTTCAGTGTCTTCAGTGGTTGAATTTTTAGGGGTTTTAGAAGAGAGACTACTCACATTTGCATCACATAGAGAGATGCAGATGTGTCGAGTTTCCTAGGCTTTTTTAAGAGTTCTAGCAAACATTTGGTCATTTTTTTAAATATACATAGACAACCATTTATGCTGAATCACATGACAGCAAAAATTAGGGATGTAGCCACACCTAAATGTAGATACAAGCCTCTGAAGTGGCTAAAAAATTTGTCCCACAATTCTGAGATTCAAGGTTTGACTAACCACTGCCCCTCTTCATATGAACCATAACACCAAACCTTCAGAGAGTTATTCCTACCTGTTGTTGTTGTGGTCTCCAGTGCATAGTCTGGTTTGATCTATCCTGTACATGCTGCTCTATCCTGTACAAGCTTCATCATCTCTGAGTAACAACCACAACCTACATCCTTCTGCATCTGCTTAGTGTATTCATCTCTTGGTCTCCCTCTACAATTTTTACCCTCCACACTTCTCTCCAGTACTAAATTGGTGATCCCTTGATGCCTCAGAACGTGTTCTACCAACTGATCCCTTCTTTTAGTCAGATTGTGCCACAAATTCCTCTTCTCCCCAGTTCTATTAAGCATCTCCTCATTACTTATGTGACTGACCCATCGACTTCAGCGTTCTTCGTAGCGCCACATTTCGAAAGCTGGTATTCTCTTCTTGTCTAAACTATTTATCGTCCAACTTTCGCTTCCATACATGGCCACACTCCATACAAATACTTTTAGGAAAGACTTCCCGACACTTAAATCTATACTTGATATTAACAAATTTCTCTTCTTCAGAAACGATTTCTTTGCCAGAGCCAGTCTACATTTTACATCCTCTCTACTTTGACCATCATCAGCTATTTTGCTCCCCAGATAGTAAAAATCATCTCTACCCTAGGTGTCCCTCAGCATCACCTGGTTTAATTCGACTACATTCCATTATTCTCATTTTGGTTTTGTTGATGCTTGTCTTATACACTCCTTTCAAGACACTGTCCATTCCGTTCACCTGCTCTTTTAGGTCAAGATTTTCTTTTCTTCTTGCTGAATCTTGAGTTACTTCTCCAAATTTTTCTTTGGTTTCCTTTACTGCATGATCAATAAACAAACTGAATAATGTCTGGGACAGGCTACAACCCTGTCTCATTCCCTTCTCAATCACTGCTTGCTTTGCTGTCGTCTGGTTCTCAACAAGCTGCTAATGTTTAGCTCCTGTATTTTACCCCTGCGACTTCCAGAATTTCAAAGAGGGTCTTCCTCTCAACATTATCAAAAGCTTTCTCTAGGTCTACAAATGCTATAAATGTAGGTTTGCCTCTCCTGAATCAATCTTCTAAGATACGTCGTAGGGTCAGTATAGCCCCGCAAGGGCCCACATTTCTCTGGAATCCAAACTGATCTTTTGCGGGGTTGTCTTCTACCAGTTTTTCCATTCTTCTATAAAGAAATCATGTTTCGTGTTTTGCAACCATGACTCAACTGGCAGACCTGTCAGCAACTGCTTCCTTTTGAATAGGCATTACTGCATTGTTCTTCAAGTTTGAGGGTATTTCTCTTTGGATTTTATTTCCTACTCCAAATTTTTCTTATGTTTCCTTTACTGCTTGCTCAATATACAGACTGAATAACACCGAGAATAGGGTACAACACTTCCTCACTCGCTTTTCAATCACTACTTCCCTTTCGTGCCCCTCGAATCTTTTAACTGCCATCTGGTTTCTGTACAAATTGTAAATAGCCTTTTGCTCTCTGTATTTTACCCCTGTAACCTTCAGAATTTTTAAGACTATTCCTTTTAACATTGTCAAAAGCTTTCTCTAATTCTACAAATGCTAGAAACATGGGTTTGCCTTTTCTTAATCTATCTTCTAAGATAAACCGTAGGGTCAGTATTTCCTTGCGTGTTCCAATATTTCTGCAGAATCTGAACTGATCTTTCTGAGGTCAGCTCCTACTAGTTTTTCCATTCATCTGTAAAGAATTCGTATTAGTCTTTTGTGACCATAACTTATTAAACTGAAAGTTCACTAATATTCACACCTGTTGAAACCTGCTTTCTTTTGGATTGGAATTATTATATTCTTCTTGAAGTCTGAGGGTATTTCGCCTCCCTCGTACTTTTTTCTCACCAGATGGTAGAGTTTTGTTGTGGCTGTCTCTCCTAAGGATTTTAGTAGGTCTAACGGAATGTTGTCTACTCTTGGGGCCTTTTTTTGGCTTAGGTCTTTCAGTGCTCTGTCATATTTTTCACGCAGTATCATATGTCCCATTTCATTTTTATCTACGTCCTTTCCCATTTACACAATACTGTCCTCAAGTACATCACCCTTGTATAGACCCTCTACACACTCCTTGCACCTTTATGCTTTCCCTTCTTTGCTTAGAAGTGGTTTTCCATCGGTGCTCTTGATAATCATACTACTGCCTTTGCTATTTCATCTCTCAAAGCTACCCATTCTTCTTCTACTGCATGTCTTTCCCCCCTGTACTTGTCAATCATTCCCTAATGCTCTCTCTGAAACTCTCTACAGCCTCTGGTTCTTTCAGTTTATCCAGGTCCCATCTCCTTAAATTCCAACCTTTTTGCTGTTTCTTCAATTTTAGTCTACAGTTCATAACCAATAAAATGAAGTCCACATCTGCTCCTTGAAATGCCTTACAATTTAAAACCTGGATCCTAAATCTCTGTCTAACCATTATATAATCTATCTGAAATCTTTCAGTGTCTCCAGTCCTCTTCCACATATACAACCCTCTTTCATAATTGTTAAACCAAATATTGTTGTTGTTGAGGCCTTCAGTCCTGAGACTGGTTTGATGCAGCTCTCCATGCCACTCTATCCTGTGTGAGATTCTTCATCTCCCAGTACCTACCGCATCCTACATCCTTCTGAATCTGCTTAGTGTATTCATCTCTTGGTCTCCCTCTATGATTTTTACCCTCCAAGCTGCCCTCCAATACTAAATTGGTGATCCCTCGATGTTTCAGAACATGTCCTACCAACCGATCCCGTCTTCTAGTCAAGTTGTGCCACAAGCTCCTCTTCTCCCCAATTCTAACCAATACCTCCTCATTAGTTATGTGATCTACCCATCTAATCTTCAGCATTCTTCTGTAGCACCACATTTCGAAGGCTTCTATTCTCTTCTTGTCCAACTATTTATAGTCGACATTTCACTCCCATACATGGCTACACTCCATACAAATACTTTCAGAAACGACTTCCTGACATTTAAATCTATACTCGATGTTAACAAATTTTTCTTCTTCAGAAACGCATTCCTTGCCATTACCAGTCTACATTTTATATCCTCTTTACTTCGACCATCATCAGTTATTTTGCCGCCCAAATAGCAAAACTCCTTTACTACTTTAAGTGTCTCATTTCCTAATCTAATCCCTTCAGCATCACCCGACTTAATTCAACTACATTCCATTTTCCTCGTTTTGCTTTTGTTGATGTTCATCTTATACCCTCCTTTCAAGACACTGTCCATTCTGTTCAGCTGCTCTTCCAAGTCCTTTGCTGTCTCTAACAGAATTACAATGTCATCAGCGAACCTCAAAGTTTTTATTTCTTCTCCATGGGTTTTAATACCTACTCCGAAATTTTCTTTTGTTTCCTTTATTGCTTGCTCAATATACAGATTGAATAACATCAGGGACAGGCTACAACCCTGTCTCACTCCCTTCCCAACCACTGTTTCCCTTTCATACCCCTCGACTCTTATAACTGCCATCTGGTTTCTGTAAATAGCCTTTGGCTCCCTGTATTTTACCCGCGCCACCTTCAGAATTTGCAAGAGAGTATTCCAATCAACATTGTCAAAAGTTTTCTCTAAGTCTACAAATGCTAGAAACGCAGGTTTGCCTTTCCTTAATCTTTCTTCTAAGATAAGTCGTAGGGTCAGCATTGCCTCACGTGTTCCAACATTTCTACGGAATCCAAACTGATCTTCCCCGAGATTGGCTTCTATCAGTTTTTCCTTTCGTCTGTAAAGAATTTGCGTAAGTATTTTGTAACTGTGACTTATTAAACTGATAGTTCGGTAATTTTCACATCTGTCAACACCAGCTTTCTTTGGGATTGGAATTATTATATTCTTCTTGAAGCCTGAGGGTATTTCACCTGTCTCATACATCTTGCTCACCAGATGGTAGAGTTTTGTCAGTGCTCTGTCAAACTCTTCACACAGTATCATATCTCACATTTCATCTTCATTCAATTTCCATAATATTGTCCTCAAGTACATCGCCCTTTTATAGACCCTCTACACATTCCGTCCACCTTTCTGCCTTCCCTTCTTTGCTTAGAACTGGGTTTCCATCAAAGCTCTTGATATTCATGCAAGTGGTACTCCTTTCTCCAAAGGTCTCTTTAATTTTCCTGTAGGCAGTATCTATCTTACCCCTAGTGAGATAAGCCTCTACATCCTTGGATTTGTCCTCTAGCCATCCCTGCTTGGCCATTTCGCACTTCCTGTCGATATAATTTTTGAGACGTTTGTATTCCTTTTTGCCTGCTTCATTTACTGCATTTTTATATTTTCTCCTTTCATCAATTAAATAAAATATTTCTTCTGTTACTCAAGGATTTCTACAAGCCCTTGTCTTTTTACCTATTTGATCCTCTGCTGCCTTCACTACTTCATCCCTTAAAGCTACCCATTCTTCTTCTACTGTATTTCTTTCCCCCATTCCTGTCATTTGTTCCCTTATGCTCTCCCTGAAACTCTCTACAACATCTGGTTTAGTCAGTTTATCAAGGTCCCATCTCCTTAAATTCCCACCGTTTTGCAGTTTCTTCAGTTTAAACCTACAGTTCATAACCAATAGATTGTGGTCAGAGTCCAAATCTGCCACTGGAAATGTCTTACAATTTAAAACCTCTTTCCTAAATCTTGTCTTACCATTATATAATCTATCTGATACCTTTTAGTATCTCCAGGGTTCTTCCATGTATACAACCTTCTTTCATGATTCTTGAACCAAGTGTTAGCTACGATTAAGTTATGCTCTGCGCAAAATTCTACCAGGCAGCTTCCTCTTTCATTTCTTAGCCCCAATCCATATTCACCCACTATGTTTCCTTCTCTCCCTTTTTCTACTCTCGAATTCCAGTCACCCATGACTATTAAATTTTCGTCTCCCTTCACTACCTGAATAATTTCTTTTATTGCATCATACATTTCTTCAATTTCTTCATCATCTGCAGAGCTAGTTGGCATATAAACTTGCCCTACTGTAGTAGGCATCGGCTTCGTGTCTATCTTGGCCACAATAATGCATTCACTATACTGTTTGTAGTAGCTTACCTGCACTCCTATTTTTTTTATTCATTATTAAACCTACTCCTGCAATACCCCTATTTGATTTTGTATTTATAACCCTGTATTCACCTGACCAAAAGTCTTGTTCCTCCTGCCAGCAAACTTCACTAATTTCCACTATATCTAACTGTAACCCATCCATTTCCCTTTTTAAATTTTCTAACCTACCTGCCCGATTAAGGAATCTGACATTCCACGCTCCGATCCGTAGAACGCCAGTATTCTTTCTCCTGATAATGGCGTCGTCTTGAGTAGTCCCCACCCGGAGATCCGAATGGGGGCCTATTTTACCTCCAGAATATTTTACCCAAGAGGACGCCATCATCATTTAATCATACAGTAAAGCTGCATGCCCTCTGGAAAAATTACGGCTGTAGTTTCCCCTTGCTTTTAGCCGTTCGCAGCACCAGAACAGCAAGGCCATTTTGGTTAGTGTTACAAGGCCAGATCAGTCAATGATCCAGACTGTTGCCCCTGCAACTACTGAAAAGGCTGCTGCCCCTCTTCAGGAACCACAAGTTTGTCTAGCCTCTCAACAGATACCCCTCAGTTGTGGTTGCACCTACAACACTGGTATCTGTATCGTTCAGGCACGCAAGTCTCCCCACTAATGGCAAGGTCAGTGGTTCATGCAGGGGGGGGGGGGGGGAAACCAAGTATTAGCTATGATTAATTTATGCTCTACTTAAAATTCTTCCACATGGCTTCCCCTTTCATTCCTTACCCCCTAGTCCATATTCACCTACTACTTTTCCTTCTGTGCCTTTCCCTGCTAGTGAATTTCAGTCACCCATGACTATTATATTTTCATCTTCCTTAACTATCTGAATAATTTCTTTTGTCACAGCATACCTATGATGTCTATCTATGGATCCAATTTAATTAACCGTGAGTATTTTCTATGTGCAAATGTAGGATATTTTTGGGGGGTGGGGGCAGTATCTCAGCTATACCTTGTTCAATTCTTTTTTCTTGCCACGGCCAGTAAGAGCAGGATTTAAGCTTTCAAAGTTATATTATTTGAACCCTGGAACTTGCATTTTGACGAGTAAGAATATGTATCAAATGTAGGGAAAATGGATTATCGATGAATACAATTAATACAATTTGAAGTTGTAAATCAAAATAGGTATAACTTGTAGTCTCTCTTAATAGCATAAGATTTGCCTGTGGTTTAGGGAATGTAACTATGCTAATGAGAAGTATTTTCATACTATTGTACAGTATCGAATATAAATACAATAAAACCTCATAAAATGCTCTTAACATTATAAAATCTAGAATATCATAATGGGGTGCTATGTTGCTTTAGAACATTTTAATTCTACAACACATGGTGATGTGCATATGCATTGTCACTCAGTTCCCATCAGCATTATAAAGCAGCAATAGTTTTTAAGGCTTCATCCTCACAATTATGTGTTGCTGAACCATACCACTTTCATTTGTTGTAGCTATTAATTATTGGAAGTTTTCACAGCGACAGTCTTCCATGCTGTGTTATCTTTTGTGTTGACATTGAATAATCATAGTGTTCAGTGTCAATTGTTTGAATCAGTCAATTCTCATTGTTGTAGTTGAAGGTAAGTACTAAAAAATATGTTTTGGTGGCCTAATTTGTATATTTTATATAGATACAAGATTGCATCTGTTACATGTATGTGGGTTTTCTGGCTGTAGCGACTGACAGTGCACATCAAACTCCAACCAATTACGATCAGGCACTTTTATTAAGTTCATGGAATTACACAACATGCAAGAAAAACATGTAAATTCACAGCACGCATATTGCAACCAAAATCCACATACCAAACCAAAGAACCACAAGTCCCGAAAGACTGTTTACTCTGTAATTCGTAGGTGGCAGTTACTCGGTGTTGATCGTCACCACAGAGGAAAACCCCCCGCCTTGGAGTGCGGAGCACTGGGGGATGCAAATCTTGAGCATCCAGTCGGTGCTGAACGTTGCAGCTATGCCAGCAGTAACCATCCCATTTGGGATGGGGACTGTGCGCAGGATGGTGATATGTGACGTGGGTGGACTTGCGTGAAGTGTTCCCTACGCGGAGGACGAAGATGGATCCCTCATGGAGCTGCAAGGAAAGCTCGTCACATGGGCACTCAGAGGTGTTGATTGAGATGCAGATTTTGTCAACAGTGGACATAGGGGGGCACTAGGGGAGATAGTGGTGAAAAATAATGTAGTTCAGGAGAAACACTGGTACACTCTGTGGGGGCATTGGCTGCCAACACTTGCGATGAGGTAATGTCACACGCAACATGTGGTTGGGCCTGTGGTTGTGGATTGTCACATGCGTGATCCAATACTGTCAAATGTTTTTTATTCCAGTCTCTGATCACATCAATTCTTTAGACGATGATCGGTTTCAGTCCGTAATGACCGTGCTCAGATCTGTTTTACACCATGTCCTAAAGTGGTAAGGCCATAATGGCATCGTCAAAACATATATATCTATAATCAGCACAGCATCGTCACACCTTATTTTAGATCCATGCGATGATGATGTTCTGATTATATTTATATGTTTTGATGATGCCATTATGGCCTTATCACTTTAGGACATGGTGTAAAAAAGATTTGAGGATGGTCGTTACGGACTGAAACCAGTCATTGTATAAAGAATTGATATTGTGATCAGAGACTAGAATAAAAAAACATTTTCATAAGGCATGTAACAAACTTCATAGAGGCTGAAAGGAGTGATGAACACTGTCTTTGGTAGGTCACTCTGTTCCATGGGTATCTGTAAGTATGCCTTGAGCAGTCCAAAAAAACTGAAGATACGTGCTCAACTAAGTACTTGCACGAAGTCTTGTAAATGAGGTATCGGATAACTGTCTAATATGGTTCATGCATTGAGGCAGCAATTGTTGCCGCAGAGGTGCACTGTGCTGTCCTTTTTGGGAACTAAATGTACGGGCGAAGGCCAGTTACTGTCCGACGGACGAATGATACCTGCCCGCAGAAGTTCCTCCACTGTGGCCTTAGCGAGACATAGTTTATGTGCTGGCAGTTGGTGCACTTTATGACGCACTGGTGGCCTGTCTGTTGTGACAATTTTGCGTGTCGTGCCATTCATGGTAGCGTTCAGCTGAGCTGGCAAACTTGCTTGGGGGGCCATCGCAAACGGGAATCAGTAGCATGTGAGAGTCACTATCCTGATGTGCTGGGGAAGATGTCCGCATCGGTGGCGACAAAGTTCCACGATGTGCATCTCCGGTGTCGGGGGGCAGCGGCGTCAAAGTCCCACATGGTGCGTCCCTGGTGTTGGAGGGTGGCGGTGTTGATAGGCGTTGTACGAGGCATCGTGCCTTGGCGGAGTGGCCAGCGCAGAGGTTGTCGACTGCAGAGCACTCAGACTGAAGCCGAGCGATGGAAGTTGCGAGGCTGTCCGACCAAAATCCAAGGCGTACAGATATCCTCGTGAGGTGGGGGATCTGACAGAATGCAACGTCTGTGGGCACCCTTGCATGCATCTGCTAGCTGTGGCACCTACTGTGGCCCTTGTGTGGAGTTTGGGAATGCACAGGGTGGGTGGCAGTTGTGAGCGGTGTCCCTGTAAATGGAGTGGAACCAGCATATGCATGGGTCAGCTGTACTTGTCCCATCAGCCGAAGCATCAGGCAAGGAGAAGGTGGGGCGGGTAGGCGCTATTCCGGTTGGGGTGGGGAGAGGTTGCTGCCAGCCCGGTCTCAATTCCCAATCTCAGCCGCTAGATGGCTGCTGCTCCGTGTGCTGTCTGTGATACGCATGTGCCCAGCCTCTACTGCCCGACAGTGGAAGTATACTCACAGGATTACCAACCTTGGCGATATTAGGCACTGTACTCTGTGGAGGGAGGTGGCGGTGCCAAATAATGGCATATGCCTGGTCTGCCAGCTGTAGTTTAACCCTGAGTGATGCTGTGGTGTGTGGGAGCAAACGTAATTGTAGTTCTTGTGGCAGTTTCACCAACCATGATGCCCAGAGCGCTAAGTTTGGCAAGATCTCGGTACTGACCTGTGCACACAAGTGTCGCCACAGCTGTGAGGGGGTTCTGTCACCTAAAGTCTCGTCATAAATAATGTTGTGAATCATATCGGCTGGCGGACGAGAAAAATGTTCGATGAGTAGTGCTCGGGCAGAGGCATATTTGTTGCTCTTGGGTGGGATCAGCCACTAGTCACTGATGAGATCAGGGTGGTCATGCAAGTGGTTCACTAAACACACAAAGTGAGTGCTGTCGTTCACAATACCGTGTATGTCCAACATGTTGTCCACCAAGGTAAACCATGTCACTGGATTGTCTGGTTGTAATGGCAGCAGCTTTGGAAAATGATCGGGGACCAGTGCTAGCGGGGCTGTAGGAAAGCCACAAATCGTACGGGGATTCTGCATAGTGTTCACTGATGTATACTGTGCCTCAGTGATGGGAGATGTGTTGCGTTGGATGTCCGTTAGCTGTGCAGGTGAGACATAATATCCAGTCCTTTTGGGCAGGAAATCTGTATGGCCACGCGACGAGCACGGCACAGCAGGTGCAGAAGTATCAACGGCCGATGCAGACAAAATCTCGAGCAGAGGTGAGAAATTGCCATTGAGCGCCGAGTGATATGGCGGAACCATAGCAGGTGTGTCGCCTGAGGTGCGCATGGGGTGGCAGAACGGCTAGGCGTATACATGGCCTGGCGAGTGTCCCTTCGACCGGCATGGAGAGGGAAACATTAAACGGTGGACCGCTCTGAGGAGGGGGCGGCCGTGCATGTGGACCCCAAAACTGGACGGTAGAAACTCAGGCAAGGGGTTTCCGGGATCTTGTATTAGAGGAGTATTCTGCTGAGTGTAGAATCCCATAGAAGGTGTCCACGTTGATGTGTACAGTGCCCCGAATCATATGCTAGTGGAGGTTAGGGTCATCTGCCCGGTGAAAGCAAACATGGGAGATACGAACATTCCCATGTATTAGTAGCACACAGGGAAAGCGTTGCACTTCACAGTCGAGTGTCCGTTCTGCGGTTGTTGTGTCCCGAACTGCCGGAAAAACTGGAGGTTGTGACATTGTCTATTGGCGCAAAACCAGTGGTACACAGCGAGCGAATGCAACCTGTTTTCGCCACTCAGGGTCACCAATGTGGATTTTCTGGCTGTAGCGACTGACCACGCACAGAAAACTCCAACCTGTTACAATCAGGCACTTTTATTAAGTTCATGTAATTACACAAAACGCAAGAAAAACACTACAGAAATTCACAGCACACTCATTGCGACCAAAGTCCACAAGACTGAAACAAAGAACCATGAGTCCCCAAAGACCATTTACTCTGCACTTCATAGGTGGCAGTTACTCGCAGTCAATGGTCACCACAAGAGAATTACAAGAACTGTAAGATTTTGAGTGAATGATTCATATGAATCACTGTATGTGACAGCCATCTCACATTATGCTTCAAACTATAATATTCATGCACTTTCAAAATTGCTTGTTATAGGTTAACAAACTATTGTACAAAATGGGCCAAGAGACCCTTGCACCCAGCTAGTTAGCTGTATCACGTGGAGCTGATTGTCGTAAGTCATCACTATTTTATTATGGCAAAAGTCTACTGTAATCAGTTAAGGAAATGTCACCACCGGGCAAGGAGCTTCTATGACATATGTATGAGCTTGATTTTACTGGAGATACACAAATTTGTTCATACCATAATGCGTTGATGATGACATAACTTCAGTTCCTGCAGAAGACTTGCTGCAACCCATTCGCTAAAGAAAAACACTTAACCAAGAAGGCTTCAACACCAATGACCATTGCAATGTCTGATAGCTTGAACTCATGAACTAATGAAGTTTTTAAACCTGGTCAGAAAATTTATACCAAATGTAGACATTAAGAAGCTCAAAAAGAATCACTATCAGGATAAGCAAAAATCACCGTCCACTGAAGACTTGGATGTTGTTGATGCTTGCTGTAATGCTAGTACTTCATTATCACCACTTGGTAAGTCACCCTTAAAGCTTCAACAGATCAAGCAGTGAAAGGGATTCAGTGGGACACAAAGTGCAAAGTTCTGAAAGCCCAAAGCAGCAATTATTAAGTTAACTGCCAAAGCCACTGGTGTGAGGCAAGTAGATATTGCTCAGATACAAATGAAAGAGTGCCAGAAATGTAAAAGTATGAACATCTTAATTGAAGCACTTACAATTGAGCTTCAAACTTCAAACAATTGTAGGAAAGATCAAATTTTGACCCTGGCTCCAAATAGTTGGACTATTGAAAAACGGTTAAAGAATTTGCTGTTTCAACGACAGTGGTAAAGAAGGCTAGGAAACTTAAGATGGAAGGTGGGATTCTGGCAAAAACTACACACCAAAAAGGGGAAAAGGTCAATGATGAAGTAAAACAAAATTTCCTCACGTTTTTTGAAGCTGATGATTTTCCTCATTTATGCCTAAGCAGAAAGGGGTGTGTTGCAGTAAGAATAAATGAGGAAGAGATTGAAAGAAATATTCATTGCTTATTGTAAGCACTGTAGAAATCAACTGAGTTTCTCAAACTTTTGTGAGCACAGGCCAAAATGGTGTACTACAGTTGGTGCTTCTGGATTACTTTCAGTATGTGTATGTGCAATTCATTGAAATGTCATATTAATGTTGGCTTCAGCAACATCCATCCAAGATAACAACAAGGATTTGATGGGAAAAAAACTGCTTGCAGGTTGGAATTGAAAGATTGTATGCTGCAGTGTTGTAAGGAATATTCAAGAAAAATGCAGCTAGAGGCTTTTCTTGAAGATACTTTTGAAGAATATGACCTGGAAGAAACAATGGAATACAAGTGATGTATCAATACTGACAGACACTCATTGGAGACATGTCAGAGAACTGTTGAAGATTTTGTTGTACCACTAATTTTGAAAATTACCAGTTTAAGAATCCATCACTTTGTGTCTAAATACCAAAGTTTATACCTTAAGAAGCTAAAAGAAAATATTTCAGAAAATGAATCAATTATATTGATGGATTTTGCTGAGAATTAGTCATTTGTTTTTCAAGATGCTGTCCAGGATTTCATTCAGAGAATAGTCAGGCCACATTACATCCATTTGTTCTATATTTTGTAGGCAAAGAATGTCAAAGTGTTAGCATTTGTGTGATCGTGACTGTCTCTGTCATTGTACCATTGCTGTCCATGCCTTTCTTTACTGGTTCAGCTAATCAGTACCAGAACTTCAAAAATTTTGTCAATTTTTGTCTGCACGGAAAATTTTTTGTCATTACTGTCAAATAGAACTTTTTTTGGAACAAGCCACACTAAATTGCCTTATAATGGCATTAGAGGATCACTGAAAAGACTAGCAGCCCATGCTGATCTACAGAGGCCCTTATGTAATATTGAATCCATATCGTTTGCTCAAATTATGTGATGATAGTAGTTCAGGAATAAATTTTTTTTGTTTACCAAAAGAAGAATTTGAAAAAATTCAGCGTGATCAAGGAACAGAGTTTTCCAGGAGACAAACAATGGCTGGAACAAGAGAAAATCAATTTAAGCTAATTAATAGTAATCACCTCAGAGTAAGCAGAATTGGCAACAATGCTACAGAATTCACATTTAATGCCTTCAGAGCAGAGGAAGAAATTCCAGTGTGACAACTATCAGTCAAATCGCATATCAATATTTTGGTCTTTCAAGCTCTTTGTGACCAGTCTGTGAAACGTTAAACACGTGTATTTAACGTTTCACATACAGAGAGTTCGCCTTTAAATATGTCTGCTTGTGTCTGTACATGTGTGGATGGATATGTGTGTGTGTGTGTGTGTGTGTGTGTGCGAGTGTATACCTGTCCTTTTTTCCCCCTAAGGTAAGTAAGGAAACCCAGTTCTAAGCAAAGAAGGGAAAGCAGAAAGGCGGAAGGAGTATATAGAGGGTCTATACAAGGGCGATGTGCTTGAGGACAATATTATGGAAATGGAAGAGGATGTAGATGAAGATGAAATGGGAGACATGATACTGTGTGAAGAGTTTGACAGAGCACTGAAAAGGTGGGAATTTAAGGAGATGGGACCTGGATAAACTGAAAGAACCAGAGATTGTACAGAGTTTCAGGGAGAGCATAAGGGAACAATTGACAGGAATGGGGGAAAGAAATACAGTAGAAGAAGAATGGACAGCTTTGAGCGATGAAGTAGCGAAGGCGGCAGAGGATCAAGGAGGTAAAAAGACGAGGGCTGGTAGAAATCCTTGGGTAACAGAAGAAATATTGAATTTAATTGATGAAAGGAGAAAATATAAAAATGCAGTAAATGAAGCAGGCAAAAAGGAATTCAAACGTCTCAAAAATGAGATCGACAGGAAGTGCAAAATGGCTAAGCAGGGATGGCTAGAGGACAAATGTAAGGATGTAGAGGCTTGTCTCACTAGGGGTAAGATAGATACTGCCTACAGGAAAATTAAAGAGACCTTTGGAGATAAGAGAACGACTTGTATGAATATCAAGAGCTCAGATGGAAAACCAGTTCTAAGCAAAGAAGGGAAAGCAGAAATGTGGAAGGAGTATATAGAGGGTCTATAAAAGGGCGATGTACTTGAGGACAATATTATGGAAATGGAAGAGGATGTAGATGAAGATGAAATGAGAGATACGATACTGCGTGAAGAGTTTGACAGAGCACTGAAAGACCTGAGTCGAAACAAGGCCCCCGGAGTAGACAACATTCCATTGGAACTACTGACGGCCTTGGGAGAGCCAGTCCTGACAAAACTCTACCATCTGGTGACCAAGATGTATGAAACAGGCGAAATACCCTCAGACTTCAAGAAGAATATAATAATTCCAATCCCAAAGAAAGCAGGTGTTGACAGATGTGAAAATTACCGAACTCTCAGTTTAACAAGTCACAGCTGCAAAATACTAACACGAATTCTTTACAGACGAATGGAAAAACTAGTAGAAGCCAACCTCGGGGAATATCAGTTTGGATTCCGTAGAAACACTGGAACACGTGAGGCAATACTGACCTTACGACTTATCTTAGAAGAAAGATTAAGGAAAGGCAAACATACGTTTCTAGCATTTGTAGACTTAGAGAAAGCTTTTGACAATGTTGACTGGAATACTCTCTTTCAAATTCTAAAGGTGGCAGGGGTAAAATACAGGGAGCAAAAGCCTATTTACAATTTGTACAGAAACCAGATGGCAGTTATAAGAGTCGAGGGACATGAAAGGGAAGCAGTGGTTGGGAACGGAGTAAGACAGGGTTGTAGCCTCTCCCCGATGTTGTTCATTCTGTATATTGAGCAAGCAGTAAAGGAAACAAAAGAAAAATTCAGAGTAGGTATTAAAATTCATGGAGAAGAAATAAAAACTTTGAGGTTCGCGGATGACATTGTAATTCTGTCAGAGACAGCAAAGGACTTGGAAGAGCAGTTGAATGGAATGGACAGTGTCTTGAAAGGAGGATATAAGATGAACATCAACAAAAGCAAAACAAGGATAATGGAATGTAGTCTAATTAAGTTGGGTGATGCTGAGGGAATTAGTTTAGGAAATGAGACACTTAAAGTAGTAAAGGAGTTTTGCTATTTGGGGAGCAAAATAACTGATGATGGTCGAAGTAGAGAGGATATAAAATGTAGACTGGCAATGGCAAGGAAAGCATTTCTGAAGAAGAGAAATTTGTTAACATCGAGTATAGATTTAAGTGTCAGGAAATCATTTCTGAAAGTATTTGTGTGGAGTGTAGCCATGTATGGAAGTGAAACATGGACGATAACTAGTTTGGACAAGAAGAGAATAGAAGCTTTCGAAATGTGGTGCTACAGAAGAATGCTGAAGATTAGATGGGTGTATCACATAACTAATGAGGAAGTATTGAATAGGATTGGGGAGAAGAGAAGTTTGTGGCACTACTTGACCAGAAGAAGGGATCGGTTGGTAGGACATGTTCTGAGGCATCAAGGGATCACCAATTTAGTATTGGAGGGCAGCGTGGAGGGTAAAAATCGTAGAGGGAGACCAAGAGATGAATACACTAAGCAGATTCAGAAGGATGTAGGTTGCAGTAGGTAGTGGGAGATGAAAAAGCTTGCACAGGATAGAGTAGCATGGAGAGCTAGTAGTACATAATGGATCGCTTGCCGTCCGCTAAACCGCACATAAGCCAACTGGGTTTTCCAGTGGATGCTCTGGCATCATTTCCTAGTTATCTACCTTATGTTCACAATAGTTCAACGCAGTTTCTGAACACACCAACTAGCTGTACTCAACAGGACGGTGTTTCTACATTCCCACAACCATGTATGCCGGACTCAAATACATTCAATAAATTTTCCTTATCCTACAGGATTCAGCCATTGTGTTGCAGTTTCCTTTACCAACAGAATGTTTTTATGCACGAAACTTCGCATGCAAATGTTTTACATTGAATGTGAACTTTCCATGTGCTCTGAGTGGTTAACTACGGCAAACATGATGTGCTTAAACACCAATGTCTATGTTTACATATGTCCCAAGCGTCAGTATGAACTTCCCACCTGGCTAAGAGGCGTTACAAATCGAGTCGCATGCTCAGGACAGGAAATTTCCAGTTTCATGTGTATCCCGGAACTCCGGATTTGGCATCAGCCCCACCGCCCCTGCCGGCAACCTTACAAGTGTTTCCGTTGGCACATGCCATTCCTGTCCCACATGTTCCACAAACATTAGGTGAGTGGCTCGGAAACTGTACTCTGTCATTTTCCTCACATCAGTCAACTTTTCTGCTCCGGTCCACCCTACGCCTGTTGGCGTTACTCCATTGAATGCCCAACTCCTTGCCATGTTTCACTGACAGTCTCATGAACAGGTACACCGCTACTGCATCCAAGCCAGTTAAGCTGCAGAGCTACAGACAGTTTCCAACAAACCATTATGCCAAGACTCCCCCATCCATTGGCCTAAACTACCACCCCTTCACAAGGACCACCCAGGCACCTGATTTGCCTTGGTCAACCACATCTTGCAACTACACGGCATCACTGACGACAGCTCTAAATTCCTTTGCTTACTATGTCACTCCCATAATGAATCGGACCTGATCTGTGATATTGTGGCTTCGCCTCCTGCTATGGACAAATATGCATTCGCCCAACACACCATCCTCGAGCGCATATCCAGATGTACAGAGGAATCTATCCGTCTCATCATCAGTCGCTGGGTTCCAGATCCCCATCACAGCTCTGGCGTCATCTCCGCACTACGACTGACACACATCATATGCCAGACACTACACTTTGGACCATCTGGTTGCTCAAACTTCCTCCAGAAGTTCAGATTCACCACCTCCATCTAACTTTGGCCCCACTGCATAATGGAACTGACAAATAGACCTCATTTTGTTACATTATACACAAATTAAAGTTTTGTTAAAAAGCATTTGCTTAATATGATATTAGGTTAGGTGTTGTGATCAATAATCGATATTGAAATTGTTTGTTCTTTGTAGCTCTGACTGGTCTTTGCTGCTCACCAACGGGTTTTCAGCCACTTGAGTTTTGGTCGTGGTCGAGTGTAGTCATGTCCAAGTTATGGCAATAAATATGTGTTTTTGTTTTAAACAAACCATGGGATACTGCGTTGTGATAAAAACCCACACCTTTTCTTGGACCCAGTGCAGCAAAGGAGTCATCACCTAGACGAGAAGCCACATGGACAACGCAGACTGAGCAGCATCAACAAAGGAGACATTATGGCCAGGTGTTCAAAGTACTATACAGCCATTGTCCACATTGTAACGCTGTCCTTATGGAGATAACTTTTCCAGCATAGAAGAGAGGGTTCATGAAAACTGGGGGCTCTGTGCTGGGATTAAGAAATTTGTGTGATTAAATCTGTTTTTTCAGGAGCCTAAGAAATATATATATATATATATATAATAGAGGGAAACATTCCACGTAGGAAAAATATATCTAAAAACAAAGATGATGTGACTTACCAAATGAAAGTGCTGGCAGGTCGACAGACACACAAACAAACACAAACATATACACAAAATTCAAGCTTTCGCAACAAACTGTTGCCTCATCAGGAAAGAAGGAAGGAGAGGGAAAGACGAAAGGATGTGGGTTTTAAGGGAGAGGGTAAGGAGTCATTCCAATCCCGGGAGCGGAAAGACTTACCTTAGGGGGGAAAAAAGCACGGGTATACACTCGCACACACACACATATCCATCCACACATATACAGACACAAGCAGACATATTTAAAGACAAAGAGTTTGGGCAGAGATGTCAGTCGAGGCAGAAGTGCAGGGGCAAAGATGTTGTTGAATGACAGGTGAGGTATGAGTGGCGGCAACTTGAAATTAGCGAAGATTGAGCCCTGGTGGATAACGGGAAGAGAGGATATATTGAAGAGCAAGTTCCCATCTCCGGAGTTCGGATAGGTTGGTGTTAGTGGGAAGTATTCAGATAACCCGGACGGTGTAACACTGTGCCAAGATGTGCTGGCCGTGCACCAAGGCATGTTTAGCCACAGGGTGATCCTCATTGCCAACAAACACTGTCTGCCTGTGTCCATTCATGCGAATGGACAGTTTGTTGCTGGTCATTCCCACATAGAATTCGTCACAGTGTAGGCAGGTCAGTTGGTAGATCACGTGGGTGCTTTCACACGTGGCTCTGTCTTTGATCGTGTACACCTTCCGGGTTACAGGACTGGAGTAGGTGGTGGTGGGAGGGTGCATGGGACAGGTTTTACACCAGGGGCGGTTACAAGGGTAGGAGCCAGAGGGTAGGGAAGGTGGTTTGGGGATTTCATAGGGATGAACTAAGAGGCTACGAAGGTTAGGTGGACGGTGGAAAGACACTCTTGGTGGAGTGGGGAGGATTTCATGAAGGATGGATCTCATTTCTGGGCAGGATTTGAGGAAGTCGTATCCCTGCTGGAGAGCCACATTCAGAATCTGATCCAGTCCCGGAAAGTATCCTGTCACAAGTGGGGCACTTTTGTGGTTCTTCTGTGGGAGGTTCTGGGTTTGAGAGGATGAGGAAGTGGCTCTGGTTATTTGCTTCTGTACCAGGTCGGGAGGGTAGTTGCGGGATGCAAAAGCTGTTGTCAGGTTGTTGGTGTAATGCTTCAGGGATTCCGGACTGGAGCACATTCGTTTGCCACGAAGACCTAGGCTGTAGGGAAGGGACCGTTTGATGTGGAATGGGTGGCAGCTGTCGTAATGGAGGTACTGCTGCTTGTTGGTGGGTTTGATGTGGACGGACGTGTGAAGCTGGCCATTGGACAGGTGGAGGTCAACATCAAGGAAAGTGGCATGGGATTTGGAGTAGGACCAGGTGAATCTGATGGAACCAAAGGAGTTGAGGTTGGAGAGGAAATTCTGGAGTTCTTCTTCACTGTGAGTCCAGATCATGAAGATGTCATCAATAAATCTGTGCCAAACTTTGGGTTGGCAGGCCTGGATAACCAAGAAGGCTTCCTCTAAGCGACCCATGAATAGGTTGGCGTACGAAGGGGCCATCCTGGTACCCATGGCGGTTCCCTTTAATTGTTGGTATGTCTGGCCTTCAAAAGTGAAGAAGTTGTGGGTCAGGATGAAGCTGGCTAAGGTAATGAGGAAAGAGCTTTTAGGTAGGGTGGCAGGTGATCGGCGTGAAAGGAAGTGCTCCATCGCAGCGAGGCCCTGGATGTGCAGGATATTTGTGTATAAGGAAGTGGCATCAATGGTTACAAGGATGGTTTCTGGGGGTAACGGATTGGGTAAGGATTCCAGGCGTTCGAGAAAGTGGTTGGTGTCTTTGATGAAGGATGGGAGACTGCACGTAATGGGTTGAAGCTGTTGATCTACGTAGGCAGAGATACGTTCTGTGGGGGCTTGGTAACCAGCTACAATGGGGCGGCCAGGATGATTGGGTTTGTGAAGTTTAGGAAGAAGGTAGAAGGTAGGGGTGTGGGGTGTCGGTGGGGTCAGGAGGTTGATGGAGTCAGGTGAAAGGTTTTGTAGGGGGCCTAAGGTTCTGAGGATTCCTTGAAGCTCTGCCTGGACATCAGGAATGGGATTACCTTGGCAAACTTTGAATGTGGTGTTGTCTGAAAGCTGACGCAGTCCCTCAGCCACATACTCCTGACGATCAAGTACCACGGTCGTGGAACCTTTGTCCGCCAGAAGAATGATGATGGACCGGTCAGCCTTCAGATCACGGATAGCCTGGGCTTCAGCAGTGGTGATGTTGGGAGTAGGATTAAGGTATTTTAAGAATGATTGAGAGGCAAGGCTGGAAGTCAGAAATTCCTGTAAGGTTTGGAGAGGGTGATTTTGAGGAAGAGGAGGTGGGTCCCGCTGTGACGGAGGACGGAACTGTTCCAGGCAGGGTTCAATTTGGATAGTGTCTTGGGGAGTTGGATCATTAGGGGTAGGATAAGGATCATTGTTCTTCGTGGCAAAGTGATACTTCCAGCAGAGAGTACGGGTGTAGGACAGTAAATCTTTGACGAGGGCTGTTTGGTTGAATCTGGGAGTGGGGCTGAAGGTGAGGCCTTTGGATAGGACAGAGGTTTCGGATTGGGAGAGAGGTTTGGAGGAAAGGTTAACTACTGAATTAGGGTGTTGTGGTGCCAGATTGTGTTGCTTGGAATTTTGAGGTTTTGGAGGGAGTGGAGCTGGAAGTGGGAGACTGAGTAGGTGGGAGAGACTGGGTTTGTGTGCAATGAGAGGTGGTTGAGGTTTGCCGGAAAGGTTGTGAAGGGTGAGTGAGTTGCCTTTCCGGAGGTGGGAAACCAGGAGATTGGATAGTTTTTTGAGGTGAAGGGTGGCATGCTGCTCTAATTTGCGGTTGGCCTTTAGGAGGATGCTCTGAATAGCCGGTGTGGATGTGGGAGAGGAAAGATTGAGGACTTTTATTAAGGATAGGAGTTGACGGGTGTGTTCATTGGCTGAGTTGATGTGTAGGTGAAGGATTAGGTGGGTGAGGGCAATGGATTGTTCAGTTTGGAACTGGTATAGGGACTGATGGAAAGAAGGGTTGCAGCCAGAGATGGGAACTTTAAGTGTGAGGCCTTTGGGGGTTATGCCAAATGTCAGACAAGCCTGAGAAAATAAAATATGCGAGCGTAATCTGGCTAGGGTGAAGGCATGTTTGCGGAGGGAATGTAAATAAAACTTAATGGGGTCGTTGTGGGGGCGTTGTGAGGCTGACATGGTATTAGAAGGTGGAAAGTGTAACATGAGGTTGAAATGAAAATGAAAGATAAAAATATATGGGGAGAGATAAGGGTGAACTAGAAAATAACTGGAGATCTGGTATGAAAAAAGGCGAAAAAGTGTTGGTTAAGTTGATCCTGTGGTGAACTTGGGTTGGTAGACAGCGATGTGCATGAAGGTTAGGTGGTTGTGTTGCCACTAAAACACGTTAAAGGACGGAGAAATTCGAGAAAATTTCGAAAAAACTTGTACATGTATTAAAAGGAGTGGTGTTGTGGTGAAAGATTACGAAAATGGGGCTAACAATTGTAAATAATGACGTTAAAACCTGTGGGGAGCGGCTAAAAATGATCAATGATGTGCGAAAAACGGAAGTGGAAATAAAGTAAAAGTTATTATCTGTTATTGAACTAGAAACGGTGGATGTTATAGCATTCCACATCAAACCATCCCTTCCCTACAGCCTAGGTCTTCGTGGCAAACGAATGTGCTCCAGTCCGGAATCCCTGAAGCATTACACCAACAACCTGACAACAGCTTTCGCATCCCGCAACTACCCTCCCGACCTGGTACAGAAGCAAATAACCAGAGCCACTTCCTCATCCTCTCAAACCCAGAACCTCCCACAGAAGAACCACAAAAGTGCCCCACTTGTGACAGGATACTTTCCGGGACTGGATCAGATTCTGAATGTGGCTCTCCAGCAGGGATACGACTTCCTCAAATCCTGCCCAGAAATGAGATCCATCCTTCATGAAATCCTCCCCACTCCACCAAGAGTGTCTTTCCACCGTCCACCTAACCTTCGTAACCTCTTAGTTCATCCCTATGAAATCCCCAAACCACCTTCCCTACCCTCTGGCTCCTACCCTTGTAACCGCCCCCGGTGTAAAACCTGTCCCATGCACCCTCCCACCACCACCTACTCCAGTCCTGTAACCCGGAAGGTGTACACGATCAAAGGCAGGGCCACGTGTGATAGCACCTAAGTGATCTACCAACTGACCTGCCTACACTGTGACGCATTCTATGTGGGAATGACCAGCAACAAACTGTCCATTCGCATGAATGGACACAGGCAGACAGTGTTTGTTGGTAATGAGGATCACCCTGTGGCTAAACATGCCTTGGTGCACGGCCAGCACACCTTGGCACAGTGTTACACCGTCCGGGTTATCTGGATACTTCCCACTAACACCAACCTATCCGAACTCCGGAGATGGGAACTTGCTCTTCAATATATCCTCTCTTCCCGTTATCCACCAGGGCTCAATCTCCGCTAATTTCAAGTTGCCGCCACTCATACCTCACCTGTCATTCAACAACATCTTTGCCTCTGCACTTCTGCCTCGACTGACATCTCTGCCCAAACTCTTTGTCTTTAAATATGTCTGCTTGTGTCTGTATATGTGTGGATGGATATGTGTGTGTGTGCGAGTGTATACCCGTCCTTTTTTTCCCCCTAAGGTAAGTCTTTCCGCTCCCGGGATTGGAATGACTCCTTACCCTCTCCCTTAAAACCCACATCCTTTCGTCTTTCCCTCTCCTTCCTTCTTTCCTGATGAGGCAACAGTTTGTTGCGAAAGCTTGAATTTTGTGTGTATGTTTGTGTTTGTTTGTGTGTCTGTTGACCTGGCAGCACTTTCATTTGTATATATATATATATATATATATATATATATATATATATATATATATATATATATATACAAATGAAAGTGCTCCCAGGTCAACAGACACACAAACAAACACAAACATACACACAAAATTATATATATATATATATATATATATATATATATATATATATATATATATATATGATGTGACTTACCAAATGAAAGTGCTGGCAGGTCGACAGAAACACAAACATACACACAAAATTCAAGCTTTCGCAACAAACTGTTGCCTCATCAGGAAAGAGGGAAGGAGAGGGAAAGACGAAAGAATGTCTGCTTGTGTCTGTATATGTGTGGATGGATATGTGTGTGTGTGTGCGAGTGTATACCCGTCCTTTTTTCCCCCTAAGGTAAGTCTTTCCGCTCCCGGATTGGAATGACTCCTTACCCTCTCCCTTAAAACCCACTTCCTTTCGTCTTTCCCTCTCCTTCCCTCTTTCCTGATGAGGCAACAGTTTGTTGCGAAAGCTTTAATTTTGTGTTGTTCCTTTTATTCTGTTTTGTGTGAAATTTTACGAAAAAGGCCATTATAAAAGAGGAAAGTGGTGCTGAATCCAAGTAGGACTGTGAAAATTTGTTACTCACTGGGGACTTACCCATGCCAATAAAAATGGATGATGAGTCATTTTAAGACGCAGATCACTGGGGACTTACACACGCCAATAAAAATGGATGACCAGCCTTTCAAAGAAGCAGATCAAAGTCTTAATTCATCAGAAAGGCAGATGTTGGACATAAAATCAATGTTACAAATGATGGAGCAAATGTTACCTTTAAATCAAACAGTTGCAGCACACTTACAAGCTAATGAGGAACAGTTACAAAACATAAATCAGATGGTCGCGGACAGTTTTCGGGTCATACAATCAGAAAGTATCGCATCTCGAGGAAGTGATGAACAAAAAAATTGACTATGTCTTACTTTGGGGTAATGAACTTCGCAATGACATATCCAAGATAGACAAGAAACTTAGCAGGGCACAAAGTAAGATTTTGGCTGTAGAATCTAAAGTGGGAGAAGTAAAATCTAGTCTGAGTAACAAAATTCAATCTGTAAAAACTGAACTGGTCACAGACAGAGAGAAAAATGCAAATTGTTTTGTTAATGTCAGCAGTCAAATAGATACAGTTTGTGTAAATGTAAAAGCTATGGCTGTAGATCTTGAAAGTAGAGTAGATTCAAAACTAACTGTTGTGAATGATAAAGTGGAAACAGTCAGTAACTCAGTAAACTCCAAGAGATTGAAACTAAGACAGACATTAGTGTACTAAAAAGTACAATATCAGAGTTAAACCATAAGTTTGAAATACTTAGCAATGATGCAGCTAGCAAAAATTTTTCTATGAACACATGTACCTTATTATCCAATATTTCAGTTCAAAACTTTTCTAATGAGTGTAGTTTGCATTCTGTCGACTTTCTGCACAATTGTAGGGACAACTTTTTGCGTAGTATGAGTGAAAGTTTGAAAATTAAATTAGTGACAAAATTTTTGGAGGGGGAAATCTTTGTCATGGTCCAATCAATATTTTTTATGTACATGTCTTACGCAGAATTTAAAATTGAGTTCTTAAAAAGGTTCTGGTCTGAAACTGAACAAGCCAGGAGAAAGAGCTAGTTCCTGAATGGACCAAATTATAGGGAAACACATGGGACTATGAACCAGTTTTGTAAAAATCAATTGAAGAGTTTGTACATTTGAGCAATCTCTCTGATGAGCTCACACAGATGGATGCTTTAAAGAGAAGGTTGCCAACTGATGTGCAATGGGACTTAGTTTATGGACCAGATGACAGCATTGAACAATTTCTAAACTACATGGACAAACTAGATGAAATTATAGACAAAGTGGGGAAACAAAAAAAAAACTATTTCAATGACACACAGAGTGGTGGGGAGGATCATAGTTAGGGAAATACTAATTTTAGCAGAAGGAAAAACAGTAGGTCTAACAACCGTAGTTTTCATCATAGGGAACAACATAGTCACAATAATAATAATAATAATTTCCATTCAAGGGAAAACTATAATTTCCATTGAAGAGGACAATCTGGGAGCAATTGGAACCGATGTAATAACAGGGAGTTTGAAAACAGGAATTGGCGTGAACATAGTGACACCAGGAGTCAAAATGCTGTGGGAAGTCATGAAGTAAAAAACTAGTATGCGCTCCACTGTTGGTCCACAACGCAGGGGCGAAAAGCATGGATAATAGGTGGACCGATAACAGTGACTAAACTGTACCAAAAGAGACATCTGAAGTAATGAGTTATTATCTTATGAATGTGTACTACCCGGTAAGCACAGTATCTGTTAAGAATGAACACCTTAGTTGTAATAAAGAGCCAGAAGAAGTAGCTGACTTCATTGAATTTTATAAATGGGCAGAAACTTGTAGTTTGTCAGAGGACCAGCAGGTTAACGATTTACATGATTTAGGAATTGAAGTACTGTTGAGGGAATCAGGTGAGCAAATTGTTGCCACTGATTTAATGAACAAAGACCTAAATACACTTGGGTGTGATAGCAACGAGGTAAGTTTCCAGGAGAGAGAGGTTGATGATTGTAATATTTGGGAAAAATTAAGATGTAATGGTACATGATGATGGTGAGAACTTTGTTTGAAAGAGGGAATGGAAGCATTAGGTGTTGTGGGAGAAACTGATATGCATGTTGTAGGTATATCCAAGGATGTTGTTAACAATTTAAGTGGTGTTAATGTCAGTGTCACAACCAATAGGTTCTGTAATCCAACAACTTATGAAGGAAAATGTGTAATTGATGAAGATTCTCTGAACAGTAAAACTGACTGTGCAAGTAGGCTACCATTTGCAATGAACAAAGGTAAATTATTTCTTTATAATGTGTGGTTGAATAGTGAGGCAATTAGAAATGATAGTAATTTTAGAAAAATGATTCTTAATATGTCTCAAATTTTATATCCTGATTGGTGGAAAAATATTAAACATATTATTGTTGAAAAACTGAAGGATAAATACCTTAGTGACGAACAATGTCATAATGATGAAAATGTTTGGATTAATGAAATTATCAGTGCAAGCGACAGTGTTAATGATGTGTATGTTAATGCAATGACATTAGGTAATAAAGGTGACAGTAATATAGGCAATTGTAATTAAGGAAGTGATTGTTTCAGTGAAATTGAAAATGATTTGTTTTATGAATATGTTCAGTCTGAAAAAGGTGATGACATATGTAGTCCATTCATTGGAGTAAAAGTTGGTATCTGGGAAGGCAAATGCCTCATAGACACAGGGAGTCAAGTGTTGGGAATATCTGAAATTACTACTACTACTACTACTACTACTACTACTACTACGTGATCAGGTCCAGTGGACCGCACGCATTTACAAGTTTCCACCTCCACTATATTCTGTCCATTGCTGCTATCCGCCATCCGTTCACATCTATTGACACTTGGTTTAAATCTTCATGGAGTCCATCCCTCCAACGCTTCTTGGGTCTCCCTGGCGGTCTCTTTCCTGTAGGTGTGAAGTCCAGGAGCTTCCGAGGCCATCTGTAATCCTCCATCCGGGCCACATGGCCGGCCCACTGCATTCGTTTGGCTTTGACAGTTTCTGATATGTTGGGCTGCTGGTATAGTTCCTCAAGCTCTTGGTTGTATCTGATCCTCCATTCCCCTGTATCTGCATCAAGAACCAGACCAAAGATCTTCCGAAGCACTTTTCTCTCAAAAACAAGGAGCTTATGGAAGTCCCGTTTCCGGATACCGCATGTCTCACAGCCATATAGAACATCAGGCTGGATCAGGGTTTTGTACAGTCAAATCTTGAACTGTCTGGAAAGATATCTGGGCCGAAGCAGTTGTGCTAGGCTGTGGTAAGATTGGTTTCTTGCTTGTATTCAGGCATTGATCTCTGCTTCACGTGACGAGTTCTCAGTGAAAAGTGCCCCTAGGTATTTGAATTCTTGCACTCTCTTGTAGGACTGGTCCCCAACCTGCAGTGATTGTAGATGATCAGCAGTCTGACAATGACCATGCGTCATAACGAGGTACTCTGTCTTGGCTTTGTTTATGTTTAGCCCAAATTTGCTGGCAGTCTCCTTTAGTGCTTTGGTCATTTGCTCCATCTCCTCTTCTGACCTAGAGAGAAAACAGATGTCATCTGCATAGGCTAAGTATGCCAGTCTCTTTCCTTCAATTTCAATCCCTTCGTTCTCTTGGAAGGTCTCACGTACGATCTTCTCGAGGACAAAGTTGAACAGGATAGGGGACAACCCATCTCCTTGCCAGAGTCCTGTCGCAATTTCAAACTCTTTAGTTACGCAATTTCCCATCTTCACCTTTGCACGTGTTTTGTTCAGACAGATCTTTATCAGATTGATGAGTTTCTCTGCTATGCCAAACTCCCTTCAACAGTTGAGCAGGCTCTTGCGATGTATGCAATCATAGGCCTTCTTAAAATCAACGAATAAAATACGCAAATCTTTACCATATTCACCCAGTTTCTCAGGGAGCTGCCAGAGTCTGAAGATGTGATCTACTGTTGACCGTCCTGGTCGGAAACCTCCCTGGTACTCCCTAATCACCAATTCTACCACTGGCTGAATTCTATGTATGAGACAATTGGACAGAATCTTATAGCAGACGTTAAGCAGGGTGATTCCTCGATAGCTGTCACATTTCAGTTTGTCGCCCTTCTTATGTATTGGACAAATCAGAGCTGCTTTCCATTCTCCTGGTAGTTCTTCTTTGGTCCATATTGCCTGTATCAGTTGGTGTATTTTTTCTGCAAGTTTCTCTCCCCCTGCCATGATCATTTCAGCCTGTATTCCATCTTCACCTGGACTCTTATTCTCTTTAAGGTGTCTGATTCTGGTTTTTATCTCATCCAGGATAGGTGGGGGGTAGTCTGCATCGGCTGTAATTGGGTACTGGAAATCAAACTGCAGTTCGGGTTCATCACAGTTTAGCAGCTGTTGAAAGTACTCTTTCCATCTCTCAGCTATGTCCCTATCGTTCGTCAGGATCTTATCATGGGAATCTTTGACAAATTTCTGCTTGGCCTGGTGACCTTTGCAGAGGTACTTCACCTTCAGAAACATTTCCCTAGCCTTTTGTCCTCTGAAGTCTGTTTCTGCTTCAGTTATGATATCCCTTATGTATTTCCTCGTTGCTCTTCTCAGAATTGCTTGTGTAGTCTTTCAGACCTCCTCAAATTGTGCTTTTCCCGGTGCCAGATTTGTCCCCTTCAGCCACTTGCTCCTGGCTTCCTTACTCCTTTCCAGAGCATCTGCACATTCCTTTCCAAACCAGATCTTCTTGCTCACTGGGTTTCCCATGAGTGTTTCCTTTCCTGTATCCCTAACTGACTAACTGAGCTCTGGACGTTTCCCCACGTTAGTTCAAGGTCCTGATTCGCGTCCATTTCCCTAAGTGCTTCAAAGTGGTTACTGAGTTGCAACTGGTATCCGGTCTTCATTGCCTCATCTTTTAGTTTCCCCACATGGCACCTTTCCACTCTTTTTAACTTAGGCCCCATTCTTCCTTTACACTGTATGTTTAAAAGGCCTCTGACCAGGAAATGATCACTCCCACCTTCGGCACCCTGCGCTGTTTTAACGTCTAACACGCATCTCTTGGCTCTGAGATCAATGGCAACATGGTCTATTTGACTTACAGTTCTCCCATCTGGTGATGCCCAGGTTCCTTTATGTATTTTTTTCCACTGGAAGTTTGTGCTAGAGATGAATAACCCTAATGATGTAGCGAAGCTGATGAACCTAACCCCATTGTCATTGCTTAGGTTGTGTAGACTGTGGCTTCCTGTTGTGTCTTGGAATGTTTGTACTTTCCCAACCTTGGCATTCATATCACTAAGGAGGATCCTCAGGTGTCCATTTGGTATAGTGGCCATCACTGCCTCTAGCTGTGCATAGAACTCGTCTTTCACTTCACTTTCGCTCTCGTCTGTGGGAGCATGACAGTTCACAAAAGTCCCCTTGCTATACTTTACATCCAGTGTTACAACAGATATTCTTGGGTTGACTGAAACGAATTCTGAAACATTAGTGGCCAAAGTCTTACTGATGCAGAAACCAGTGCCTAACAGATGATCTCATTCACAGGCTCCATACAGAATAGTACAGTTTTCAACATCAATGCTGCCAGCATCGTCCCACCGGATTTCTTGCAGTGCAACTAGGTCTAGTTCATACCTCTGGATTTCTTGGACCACACTGATTGCAGCTCCTGTCTTGTACAGACTCCTTACATTCCAGGTTCCAAATTTGTACCATTTCTTTGCCATTGACGTCGTCTATTTTTGTCATTAATGTTCCGAGGCTTAGTTGTAGTCTTGAAAGCATGTTTAATTTTTTACGAAGAGAGGGTGCTGGCCTCCCGTCCAACCTGCGGTGTAACCCTCACAGCTTACAGGACTGCTGGCTTTTCTTAAGGGGTGGGCTCCCCTCAGGAGTTGGGTTAGAAGTAGGAATAAGAAAATTGGAAAGACACCCTTGGGCCTCAAAACCTAATACCGTTGGGGTCGAAAAAGCAAGAGTTGGCCAAGGGAGGCCGACAGGAAAGGAGAAAGGAGGGGCCTGACACAAGTAAGTGGAAGCAATGTCAGACTCAGCTCGGGTCCCTGCGGTTGCCACCCGCATACTTCTAGCTGAAGTCCCCTGAAATACTAAGAAAAAGCTGAAGTGCAAGAAAGACTACATTGAAATGAATCATTGGGTTTAAAATAAGAGGTGATACAGGAAAACATAGTAAAACTGTGAATAGTCAAACTTATGTTGATGGTGTTAGGACAGCAACCAGCCACAAATTTACTTTTAGTTCCTTTATTCAAAGGATACTGTTACCGGTTTCGAATTGTTGTGATTTCATCTTCAGACGGTTTACGTGTTTTCCTTATGACATGTGGTGTGTTTTTTACAGATTAATTGTCCTAAAATATAAAAAATAGTTCAAATGGCTCTAAGCACTATGGAACTTAACTTCTGAGGTCATCAGTCCCCTAGAACTTAGAACTACTTAAACCTAACTACCCTAAGGACATTACACACATCCATGCCCGAGGCAGGATTCAAACCTGCGACCGTAGCGGTCGCGCAGTTTCAGACTGTAGCGCCTAGAACTGCTCGGCCACCCCGGCTGGCAAAATATAAATAATACATCATTATAAGCACGCCATACACTGATGGTTGTGTTACAGATTTTCGTTGCATGTGACTTACGTGAAACGTTGGTTTGGAGTATTTGTTTTCATAACATTCGTCCAACAGATGTGAATACATTCCCACTGCATTGTTATTGTTGCACATGTAAATTTTTCTCACTGAATACTTTAGATTTGCCACCAAGAAGATTTCTATCACGCATCACATGTTTTGATACATACAAAGAGCTTACAAACATATGAGTATCAAAGATGCTATGATATATTGTAACATTTGAAGATGCCCTATGTTTGGAAAGGATCATATATTCACTTATGCCACTGAAATGCCTTTTACACTAGTACAGAGACCTTGATTTTTTGAGTTGATACTGTTACATTAATTAGAAAGTTGGTTTTTTTTAGTACTGTATAGGTAAAATAGTACATTATTTAATTACATTTAGCATCATGAGAATTATAGTAACATATAAATTTGCTACTTGATCTGCAGATGGACGTACTAATATTATTTGCTTTGGAGGTTGGAAAATAATTTTTGGAAATTTTTCAGGAAAGGGGTGTTAGCTAACTTTGTTTGTTCATTAAGGATGTAGTCTGGGGTGCTGTTTTTGTGTGTGTGTGTATTTCTATTTCTTCTAATATATTCATAGTGGCTCCTTTTTCTGCTAGATGTAAAATTTTTAAGTTGTTCTGAATGTTTCCTACTGAATGCAGATTTGTTCGAGTTACCAAGTCTTAAAGCATCAATGTGTTCTTTGTATCTAATTTCCAAACTTCTGCCTGTCTGTCCAATGTAGAATTTTGGGCATGTATCGCATCTGAGTTTGTATATTCTTGATTTACGCTAAGGGGCTCTTGGAGGTACTTACATCATGGATTACTTTTTGTTGTAATTTATTATTTGTGGAAAAGTTGATTGTGATATTTTTCTTTTTAAATAAGTTTGCTCTTTGGTATGATAGTGGGCCTTTGTATGGGAGAGCAGCATATTTAGGTTTGGCTTCTGTGAGACACTGATTTGGCTTCAAGTGACTGCTGTGCAGTGGACCTGTGGTTTTTGTCTGCATTTTTTTGTGGATTTTTTTCTATTATTATGGGTTTATATCCATTATTATGAGCAACTATTTTAATTATATTGATTTCATTTTGTTGCTCTGTGTCGCTCATTGGTACTTTTTTAATTCGGTGTAGCATTGTTCGGAAATATGCCATTTTTTTGTTGGCAAGGGTGGCAAGATGAGTTGTCAATACCAACATTTGTGGTGGTAGGTTTTCTGTAAATACTAAATTGAAGTTTATTGTTACTATTGCAAATTTTTAGGTCAAGAAAGTTAATGCTTTTATTGGTTTCATGTTCAACTGTGGATTTAATGTTTTTGTGCATTTTGCTTAGATCTGCTGCTAATGTATCTATTTCATTGCTTGTACCATCAAAAAGCAAGATTGTGTCATCAACATATCTTCTGTAGAAGATTTTTTTGTTTGAGATGTGCTGGTTGGTTGAGAAGAATTTTTGTTCTATATGGTTGATGTAAATGTCAGCCAATATCCCAGCAAAGCTACGTCCCATTGCCAAACCATCATGTTGTTGGTACAGTTTGCTGTTGAAGCTAAAGTAATTGTGCTCTAGAATAAGTGAAAATATTTCTATGAGTGCACAGATCTCTGCAATACTAATTTTCTTATATTCAAGCAGATTGTTTCTTATAATGTTAATAGTCTCTTTGACAGGGATGTTCATGTATAGGTTGACTATGTCTAGTGATGCTAATTTAGCTGTTGGTAGGATTTGGATGTCTTTAATTAAGCTTATGAGTTCATGTGTGTTATGTATGGTGTAGTTATTTTCAAACGTATAGTATTTGGTAATGAGGTCTTTTAGTTTACGGTTTATGAAATATGCAGGGCTGTTTCGTGAGTTAACAATTGGGCGAATGGAACAATTTTCTTTATGAACCTTTGGCTGTGCATGAAGTTTTGGTGCTGAGGGATTCATTGCTATGCAGTTACCTATTTCATATTTGTTCAGAAAAAAGTTACAGTTTTGTAGTAGCTTTCTGAGTTTACTTTGGAATTTTATTGTAGGATCTGACTTTATTTCAGTAATATTGTTGCTAAGGAAAAATTGGAAGGTTTTCTCTACATACTCTCTTTCATGCATTACGATTAAAGAATTTCCTTTGTCAGCTTTTACTATGAGTGCTTTACTTTCAGACAGTTTGCTGTTAATGTTTTTCAAATCTTTAAGTTCAGTGTTTTTGCGGGTATTATTTGTTTGCAGTTGTTTCATTATCAGTTTATTTGTCTTGTATGCAAGTGCATTTTTCTCACATGTGTCTAGCTTTGCTGTGTCATAAGCAAGTTTTGTGCAGGCTGTGAGATTTTAACACTGCGATTATTGAGATTTGTTCCAAGATTATGTGCAACAATAAGAATGCAGTGGGAATATATTCACATCTGTTAGACGAATGTTATGAAAACAAACACTCCAAACCGACATTTAACGTAAGTCACATGCAACGAAAATCAGTAACGCAACCACAGTGTATGGCTTATAATTATGTATTATTTATATTTTAGGACAATTAATCTGTAAAAAAACATAAGGAAAGCGTGTAAACGGTCTGAAGATGAATCACAGTGATACGAAACTGGTAATAGTGCCCTTTTAATAAAGGAACTGAAAGTAAATTTGTGGCTGGTTGCTGTCCTAACACCATCAACATTTGTCTTCAGATAACAGCCATGGTCTCCATCATTTCATCATATGACAAAATTGCAGCAAGCCAAACTTTGTTATCTTTTACAATTGAGGGAGTCACATTTACGCATGGAAGCCTAATTATACCAGGACTCAGTGAGGACTGTATTCTCGGGATGTCATGGATTAGGAGTGTAGATGCAAGATTTGACTGGGAAGGACAAAAACTTAGCATAACGACAGCAAGTTTGTCAGACCAAATACAGTTTTGTGTAATGATAAATTTAATACTATAAATCTTGTGAAGGAGAAAATATATGTTGACAAAGACATAACAGTGCTAGACTTAAGTGAAGTAGATTTCAGAACACTTGTAAACACTAAGGTTTCAGAAGCTAGTGGTCGAAACAATGGGCAAAAACAAGAGCTAGAGTCTTTGTTATGGAAATACAGTGATGTATTTAGCACCATTCCAGGCAAAGTTAGGGATCCCCAATGTACTGTGCTAGTGAGACATCATGACCCATTTTTCATAAAACTGTATGGTGTGCCCATTGCATAACTGACAGCGGTTGAGAGAGAATTACATAAGAGGGAAGTGTGTGGTATTATTGAAAGGAGTATCAGCACTTATAATAACCCACTGGTAGTTGTGTCAAAGAGAGATGGGGGAGCGAGAATAGTTCTTGACTCCAAGCCTTTAAACAAGATGTTGTACAGGGAAACAGACCACCCTGAAAACATCAATGAGCTGTTGCATAAGTTCAGGGATATAAAATTAATGTCATGTCTAGACTTTACCTCAGGCTTTCACCAAGTACCCCTGGCACCCAACTCTAGAAAATACACCGCTTTTCTATACAGTGGCCATTGCTGTCAGTATTGTGTAGTCCCTTTTAGCTTGAACTCATCGGTAGCAGAATTCATTAGAGCTTTAGACCACGTGCTTTGGCAGGAACTTGTATCCAAGTTAGTGATTTATGTAGATGACATTTTAATAACTGGACAAGATTGTAATGAGCGTGTTGGGCTTTTAAGAAAGACGTGTGAGAAACTTAAAAGAGGGGAATGACACTTAAACTGGGAAAGTGCAAATTTGCAGTACCTGAGTTAAAATTTTTGGGACATGTCATAACAGAAAAAGAATTTTGGCAGATCCAGACAAAGTTAAAGCTACTACAGAGATTCCTAAACCCTATAACAGAAAACAACTGAAATCATTTTATGGGTATGTGAATCCTACAGAAAATTTGTCAGTAAACAAAGCTTAAACTGCCCTATCTAAGTAATTTGTTAAAGGACACTGTTTGGATATGGAGTAACGATTGTCAAGAGGCTTTCAACAGAATAAAAAAAGAACTGAATAACCAGAACCTGTTACACAGACCAGGTTTCCATTTACCTTTCTGTTTACGTACTGACAGTAGTGATTACTGGCTAGGCACTGATTTATTTCAAGAAAAAGAAGTCAATTGGGAGACAGTTCATTCTACAATTGCATTTGCAAGCAGAATGTTATTGAAGCATGAAAAAAATAAACACTCACAGAAAAAGAGTTATTAGCCATACAGTGGTCATTTTCAAAATTCAGGACCTATTTACTTGGACGTAAGGTGATGGTGTACTCCGATCATAAAGCCTTAAACTATTTACAGGAATGCAAGCTATATCATGAGAGGCTTAAGAGATGGGCATTGTATTTACAATAATTCAACTTTGAAATTAAGTATATTAAAGGCACTGACAACATAGTTGCAGAAGATCTATCAAGGCTACCAGTAGGATGGGAAACAGAAATTTTTGATCAGAATGAAGAAAAACAGTTTACAATGAGGTATATTAAAGGGGTCACATATGAAAAAGTTGTTAGACCATTGTGTGATAAAATCAGGAGGGGCCAGAACTGTGATACAAATTGGGAATTAATAAAGAGCTGTTTTGGGAAAAAGATCTATGAAAAATTAGACAAGTACTGAAAGATGTTTAAGGGTAATCTATTTAGGAGAACTGATGAAGACTCAGACAATTCGAAACTACACTGGTCTGAAGATGAAGCTGAGACGTTAATTAGGTAGACTCATGAGAGCTATGGTCATTGTGTCATTCAAAAATGTATGCAGAAATTACAAGAAAATATATACTTTTACAGTATGACCAAGAAAGTTAGAAAAGAATTGTCAACTTGTGATAAGTGCCAACGAGTCAAAGTAAGTAACAGAATATGTCAAGGTGAAATGCAAACCATTACTCCTGCACAACCTCTAGACGTAGTCGCTATTGATTTCTGTGGGCCTCTTCCAAGCAGTAGGAGTAGCCACTGCTACATTTTTGTCGTGGTGGATGTATTTTCTGAGCAAATCAAATTGTATCCTGGTAGAAAAGCCACAGGTAAAGAGATAGTTACAAAAGTTTAAAAAGACTATTTCTTAATTGTTGGTTGGCCGAAGTGGCCGCGCGGTTCTGGCGCTGCAGTCTGGAACCGCGAGGCCACAACGGTCGCAGGTTGGAATCCTGCCTCGGGCATGGATGTGTGTGATGTCCTTAGGTTAGTTAGGTTTAACTAGTTCTAAGTTCTAGGGGACTAATGACCTCAGCAGTTGAGTCCCATAGTGCTCAGAGCCATTTGAACCATTTTTCTTAATTGTTGGGAAACCAAAAGCAATATTGTCAGATAATGGTATGCAGTTTTGTTAAAAATTTGGAAAGCCTTCGTTGATAAATCGTGAATCAGACATGTTCAAATATCTGAGAGGTATATTCACAAGATTCCTCATTTATGTTGTACATATTGCAGTCATAAACATCCTACATGGTACGACCATGTACGAGACTTTGGAGACACCATGAACTGCTTGCAACAACTTCCACAGGATATTCACCTTATGAAATTATGTTTCATCTAAAACCAGACAACATTATCATTGAACTCATAGAATTTCCACCATGCACAATGATGACTATGCGTGAACATGAAACCCTAGTCAAAGAAAACATGATAAAACGGGGGAAAATTAGAAAAAGACAACATGATAGCAAGATCAAAGCAAACAGGTTTAAAGTTTGAGATTGTGTTTTAGTAAAATCATATGAGAAATCAAAAATGTTAACTTCTGAAATAAAGAAATTCTTTGATATCTACACGGATCCATTCGAGATTATAGAGAATCAATGCCCTAATGCATATTGGTTGGTGTATCCTAAATCCAGGAAAGCTCCCGGGCTAAGGAATATTGTTTCATTGAAACTGTATAAACAAAAGGGGTAAGCCTATTCAGAGAAAGTTAAAAGATGACTCAACAAAAGATTTTCACTGGAAATTATGAAATGTTGTGTATAAAAACTGACTGATTTTGATACACTTTTGTGTCCTTGAAAATGTTTATTATTTTTTTAAAATGTATTTGCTGTACGAAGTGTTTGCAAAGAATTTTCTCTGTGTTGTATGCTTATTGTTTGTTAGTTCTTGATATTTCTATATGTTAATGCAATTTGAATAATATTTGATAATGTGTGTAATTTTAGCTTGTGTAACCTTCTCACACCACACTCGTTGAGACATCATTTAAAATGCAAATCACTAATCTGCACTAAATCTGTCTCACAACAATTAACAATTTTTTTAAATTTTTTAATCTTAGAGGCAGAGTTGTAATTACTACACACCTAAGTGTCAAACCAAACTAGGGGAGAATTGTTTTAAGTAAACAACATCAGCTACTGTATATTTGTTTCTCAACCACTGCAAAGCATAGGCAGTAATATTTTTCTAATTTTGATGTATACATATTATCCTAAAACTTTCAAACAACCATGATCCTATCCTTGCACTTTTACTGTGAATATGAACCCTTGTATCAGACTGACTGTAACTTTACTTTTGAAAACAATTTAATTTTTTGTTTATCCTTGGTGTAAGTGTTATAGTTTGTGATAAGACATTTTGCACTAAATATGTTAATACATTTGTATTACAAGTTTATTGAATTTACTGTTAGTTAAAGGATCCTTTTTGGACTAGTCCATACCTGTGTAGTATCACTCAGACAGATCCTGTAAACTTCTCCCACTAGATAAACATTACCAGAGGGATAAATATGTATCCCAACCATGTACTTATGTATAAACATTATGTAACCAAAAGGTGATCTCTGTATTTGATTTTTAGATGACATGGCATTGTAATCAATGAAGCAATTTGTTTTAAACAGACTGTGGAATACTGTATCATTATTTTGTTAGTCCAGTTATAATTAAAAGCCCACACATTTCCTTGGACCCAGAGCAGTAAAGGAATCATCACCTAGACGACGACAATCCACATGGACAATGCAGACTCAGCCACATCAACAAAGGAGACATCATGGCCAGCTGTACAAAGTTCTATACAGCCTTTAGCCACACCGTAATGGTGTCCTTATGGAGATAACTTTTCCAGTGTAGTGGAGAGGGTTCCTGATAACTGGACACTAAACTGAAGATCACAGACCAGGTTTACAACATCCTGCCACCTCCGCATACCCCCTCAGGGGCCCTCAGGCCTCAGGGGTTGGCACACCTGCACTGCAGTTACCATCGTTCGGTACAGAACGCGCACGATTAGCTCTGCACATGCGTGCAGACCCAATGCCGCCTGGCAGCCGCCATAGCTCCTCTCATGCCAGCTCTACTGTGGCACCGCTGTCGGAGGAATCTACAAACATGACCTCCTCCACTACCGCTTCAGCCTCAGGCAGCTTGACAGATGATGCTACGCGCTGTTCTGCTTGGTGTTATTTCCATTCCCACTTTGGCGACGTGGTTAAGAAATGTCGTCCCCACCGCGTACCAAAACTAATGCCGCAACCCCACTCAGGTGCTACAGGCCACATTGCATCTTACTACTTCTTTACCTCATGCTCTAGGACACTTGTACGTGAAAGACACAGTGTCTTGTCTTTCATTCCTAGTCGACATGGGGACCGAGGTCATTGTCGTACCTTTGTCCGCATGTATTAAATTCGAGTGTCAGCCTTGCCCCCCACTTTGAGCAACCAACAGTTCCTTGATGCAGTCTCATGGCATAACTAATTTAAACCTTAAACTGCAGGAGATTAACACTCCCTTCCAGTGGACTTTCATTACGCCGATGTGGAGGAACCCATGTGCAGGGTAGATTTTCTCTTAGCCCATGTTCTTTCACCTAACCTACAACAAGGTACACTAAACTTTACAATGAGGTACACTAAACTTTAACTTAGTAGACTGTATCACTGGTTCCGATATTTCCTCCCCAGTCATCCGAGATTACCACTCTATTGTGTGAGCTAGCGTAAGCTGCCATTGAAGTGCTCTCTCTTAAATCACACAACAACGAGCTTCGGGACAACAAAGAAGCCCTCCGCTTACGCATTGCCGCCATGCAAGTCAAGCTCACAGATGTTCGTAAGCAGGTCACCCAGCTGTGACACATGGCCATGCCCCCATGCCCCGCGCTGCCTCTTCGCACCCTTTGCTGAAGCCGTGCGACTTTTCTGCTGCTGGACAGAAGCTGTGTTTGCGACACCACCAAGTACCTCACCGAGCTCCACGACAGAGACTATTAGTGGATCACTGTCACTGCTACTGATCCGCCGGCCTGGGACACACAAGTGTGTGCATTATCGGTGTTTGCGATCAACAACGGTACGCTCCATAGAATCAATACTATGGAAGATCCACCGGTGCACATGAAAGCTTGGAGTTTAAAACCAGAAAAACTTAAATCACGTAAAAGCAATTATTCAGGAACTTTTAGACAGTTAGACTATTTTCTCTCCTTCTAGTAGTTGGTCATCTACCATTCAATTGGTGCCTAAGAAAGATGACTCTACATCTACATACATACTCCGCAATCCACCATACGGTGCATGGTGGAGGGTACCTTGTACCACAACTAGCATCTTCTCTTCCTGTTCCACTCCCAAACAGAACGAGGGAAAAATGACTGCCTATATGCCTCTGTATGGTCTTTCCGCTAAATGTAAGTTGGCGGCAGTAAAATTGTACTGCAGTCAGTCTCAAATGCTGGTTCTCTAAATTTCCTCAGTAGCGATTCACGAAAAGAATGCCTCCTTTCCTCCAGAGACTCCCACCCGAGTTCCTGAAGCATTTCCATAACACTCGCATGATGATCAAACCTACCAGTAACAAATCTAGCAACCTGCCTCTGAATTGCTTGTACGTCCTCCCTCAATCCGACCTGATAGGGATCCCAAACGCTCAAGCAGTACCCAAGAACAGGTCGTATTAGTGTTTTATAAGCAGTCTCCTTTACAGATGAACCACATCTTCCCAAAATTCTACCAATGAACCGAAGACGACTCTCTGCCTTCCCCACAACTGCCATTACATGCTTGTCCCACTTCATACTGCTCTGCAATGTTACGCCCAAATATTTAATCAATGTAACTGTGTCAAGTGCTACACTGCTAATGGAGTATTCAAACATTATAGGGTTCTTTTTCCTGTTCATCTGCATTAATTTACATCTATCTATATTTAGAGTTAGCTGTCACTCTTTACACCAATCACAAATCCTGTCCAAGTCGTCTTGTATCCTCCTAAAGTCACTCAACGACGACACCTTCCCATACACCACAGCATTATCAGCAAACAGCTGCACATAGCTACCCACCCTATCCAAAAGATCATTTATGTAGATAGAAAACAACAGCGGACCTACCTCACTTTGCTGGGGCACTCCAGACGATACTCTCACCTCCGATGAACACTCACCATCAAGGAAAGTGTACTGGGTTCTATTACTTAAGAAGTCTTCGAACCACTCACATACTTGGGAACCATCCCATATGCTTGTACCTTAGTTAGGAGTCTGCAGTGGGGCAACAAGTCAAACGCTTTCCGGAAGTCAAGGAATATGGCATCCGTCTGATACCCTTCATACATGGTTCGCAAGATATCATGTGAAAAAAGGGCAAGTGGCTTTTCGCAGGAGCGATGCTTTCTAAAGCCATGCTGATGCATGGACAGCAACTTCTCTGTCTCAAGGAAATTCATTATATTCGAACTGAGAATATGTTCGTGAATCCTGCAACAAACAGATGTTAAGGATATTGGTCTGTAATTTTGAGGATCTGTCCTTCTACCCTTCTTATATACAGGCGTCACCTGCACTTTTTTCCAGTCGCTTGGGACTTTGCATTGGGCAAGAGATTCGCAATAAATGCAAGCTAAGTAAGGAGTCAATGTAGTAGAGTACTCTCTGTAAAACTGAATTGGAATCCAACAGGACCTGGCAATTTATTTATTTTCAACCCATTTAGCTGCTTCACAATCCCAGGGATGTCTATCACTATGTCCTCCATATGGGAATCTGTACGAGACTTTCCCCCCTCTTCAGTTGCTGTTGGGTGATTAACACCAGAACAATTTTAGATAATTATACTGTCCCAAGAATTCAAGATTTTGCTTCTCAACTGCACACAGCACAAAATTTCAGTGTAATTGACTGTCACAAGGCGTACCACCAACTGCCAATAGCACTCGAGGACAATGGAAAAACCGCCATCATCAACCCATTTGGATTGTTCAAGTATCTATTTATGCCATTTGGCCTTAAAAAGCACCGCACCATTGTGGCAATGGTTCCTTGACTCTTTCGTTGGAAAACTGTACTTTGCATATGCGTACCTGGACAACTTGTTAATTTTCTTTCCCTCACTCGAGGAACATGAACTGCACTTAAATACAGTGTTACAACTATTACAAGCAAATGGTGCTGCAGTGAACAATGCCAAGTCACAACTACGCAGCACTAGTGTATGTCACTTTTCTGGGCCATGTGGTTTCTGCCAATGGCATCCGCCCCCTACCCAAACGGGTCGAGACTATTAGTATGGTGCCTTTTCCCAAAGACTTTCAGGACCTCCACCACTTCCCAGGAACCGTAAATTACTACCGCAAACACATTCCCCATGCCGCCGATATAGAAGCCCCACTCACAGACGCTCTCGCAGGGAACAACACTTCAGGGTCTTGGGCAGTCAAGTGGAATCCAGGCATGCGATGCGCATTTCATAACCTCAAGTCAGCCTTACAGATGGCTGTTACACTCATCCCATCCTGGATGCACACGTCTCGCTTACTACCAATGCAAGTGATACAGCAGTGGGTGCAGTACTTAAGCAATCTGTGGGTTCTGATGTACAGCCACTCTGATTCTTCTCCCAACACAAATGGCTGACCTCTGACCAGGAACTATTTGCTATTTATGACACTATCAAACATTTCCAAGACGATATTGAAGGTCACCGTCTCATGTTATTTACTAACCACGAGCTATTTGTATATGCTTTCCACAACCTAGGCAAGGACTCATCCCGGAAACGTTTTCGTCATATGGACCTCATATGACAGTTAGTGATGTGTGATAATAGTACCAATTACTGATTACTTTATTTTGAAGGTAATAAGACTTAAAATGATTTCCTCCTATTAAATTTAAGATAGGGTACTGTTTTAATATTTTAGTACGGGGCATCTCACATAAAACTGACATGCCTCATGCCTGAGACTCAAGTAACAATGAAGTAATGAGGATTGTCAGCATGTACTTTGTGTTTTAGTGTGCCCATAGATAAAAACCACATTATGTTAAGTTTGGAGACCTTGGGGACCAGAGGCCTCTAATGACAAGTCTGTCTTCAGAGAACACTTTAGTAATGTTGGCCAACTTTAGCTGATTGTGTGAGTGGTTGCTCCATCTTGCTGGAAGACTGCATAAAGCTTCTCTGCATCTGTTAACTGTGTGTACAGAGAGTCAAAGTTCTCTAGATATCTGGCAATGTTTAAGTGGTAATTGAAAAACATGGGGCCAATGGTGCACTTGCCACACAACTTACATGGAACACTTATCGTCTCTGAGTGGAGAGGTACTTCATGTGTGGATTGTCCTGTGTCCAGCATCCACAATTATGGGAGTGTAAATTACCCTACAGATGAAACCAGGTCTAACATGATATGAAATAAAGCAAGGAGCCCAGGAACAATTAACAATTGATATTACAAGCCAGCTACAATAATAAACTCTTTTTTCCTGATCCTCATATTTCAACCCTTGCACTACACTCACTCACTTCATGTCTTTTAGTAGACTATGACACAATATCTGAAGTACACCAACACGCTGCAACAACGTCCTTACCAACTTCTGAGGACTTCTTGTCGTGTCCATGGGAATTCAGTCTATAGTTTCAGGGGCCCTTGCAGTCAGCTGCCTATTCCTCTACACGTTCAGAATGGATCCTACAGCCGTCAATTTCCTGTACAGGTGTTTGAACAGTACAGTTGATGGGGAGTTTCCTATCAGGATACTTCACTTGAAGCGTTTCTTTACATCCCTTGATGGACCCTGCCTTTATTTATCGCTCCACAATATCAATTGTGCAGCTTTACTGTATGATTAAATGATGATGGCGTCCTCTTGGGTAAAATATTCCGGAGGTAAAATAGTCCCCCATTCGGATCTCCGGGCAGGGACTACTCAAGAGGACGTCGTTATCAGGAGAAAGAAAACTGGCATTGTACGGATCGGAGTGTGGAATGTCAGATCCCTTAATCGGGCAGGTAGGTTAGAAAATTTAAAAAGGGAAATGGATAGGTTAAAGTTAGATATAGTGGGAATTAGTGAAGTTCGGTGGCAGGAGGAACAAGACTTTTGGTCAGGTGATTACAGGGTTATAAATACAAAATCAAATAGGAGTAATGCAGGAGTAGGTTTAATAATGAATAAAAAAATAGGAGTGCGGGTTAGCTACTACAAACAGCACAGTGAACGCATTATTGTGGCCAAGATAGACACAAAGCCCATGCCTACTACAGTAGTACAAGTTTATATGCCAACTAGCTCTGCAGGTGATGAAGAAATAGATGAAATGTATGACGAGATAAAAGAAATTATTCAGGTAGTGAAGGGAGACGAAAATTTAATAGTCATGGGTGACTGGAATTCGTCAGTAGGAAAAGGGAGAGAAGGAAACATAGTAGGTGAATATGGATTGGAGGGAAGAAATGAAAGAGGAAGCCACCTTGTAGAATTTTGCACAGAGCATAACTTAATCATAGCTAACACTTGGTTCAAGAATCATAAAAGAAGGTTGTATACCTGGAAGAATCCTGGAGATACTAAAAGGTATCAGATAGATTATATAATGGTAAGACAGAGATTTAGGAACCAGGTTTTAAATTGTAAGACATTTCCAGGGGCAGATGTGGATTCTGACCACAATCTATTGGTAATGAACTGCAGATTGAAACTGAAGAAACTGCAAAAAGGTGGGAATTTAAGGAGATGGGACCTGGATAAACTGAAAGAACCAGAGGTTGTAGAGAGTTTCAGGGAGAGCATAAGGGAACAATTGACAGGAATGGGGGAAAGAAATACAGTAGAAGAATGGGTAGCTCTGAGAGATGAAGTAATGAAGGCAGCAGACGATCAAGTAAGTAAAAAGGCGAGGGCTAATAGAAATCCTTGGGTAACAGAAGAAATATTGAATTTAATTGATGAAAGGAGAAAATATAAAAATGCAGTAAATGAAGCAGGCAAAAAGGAATACAAACGTCTCAAAAATGAGATCGACAGGAAGTGCAAAATGGCTAAGCAGGGATGGCTAGAGGACAAATGTAAGGATGTAGAGGCTTGTCTCACTAGGGGTAAGATAGATACTGCCTACAGGAAAATTAAAGAGACCTTTGGAGAGAAGAGAACTACTTGTATGAATATCAAGAGCTCAGATGGCAACCCAGTTCTAAGCAAAGAAGGGAAGGCAGAAAGGTGGAAGGAGTATATAGAGGGTTTATACAAGGGCGATGTACTTGAGGACAATATTAAGGAAATGGAAGAGGATGTAGATGAAGACGAAATGGGATATAAGATATTGCGTGAAGAGTTTGACAGAGCACTGAAAGACCTGAGTCGAAACAAGGCCCCGGGAGTAGACAACATTCCATTAGAACTACTGACGGCCTTGGGAGAGCCAGTCCTGACGAAACTCTACCATCTGGTGAGCAAGATGTGTGAGACAGGCAAAATACCCTCAGACTTCAAGAAGAATATAATAATTCCAATCCCAAAGAAAACAGGTGTTGACAGATGTGAAAATTACCGAACTATCAGTTTAATAAGTCACAGCTGCAAAATACTAACGCGAATTCTTTACAGACGAATGGAAAAACTGGTAGAAGCGGACCTCGGGGAAGATCAGTTCGGATTCCGTAGAAATGTTGGAACACGTGAGGCAATACTAACCTTACGACTTATCTTAGAAGAAAGATTAAGAAAAGGCAACCCTACGTTTCTAGCATTTGTAGACTTAGAGAAAGCTTTTGACAATGTTAACTGGAATACTCTCTTTCAAATTCTGAAGGTGGCAGGTACAAAATACAGGGAGCGAAACGCTATTTACAATTTGCACAGAAATCAGATGGCAGTTATAAGAGTCGAGGGGCATGAAAGGGAAGCACTGGTTGGGAAAGGAGTGAGACAGGGTTGTAGCCTCTCCCCGATGTTATTCAATCTGTATATTGAGCAAGCAGTAAAGGAAACAAAAGAAAAATTTGGAGTAGGTATTAAAATTCATGGAGAAGAAGTAAAAACTTTGAGGTTCGCCAATGACATTGTAATTCTGTCAGAGACAGCGAAGGACTTGGAAGAGCAGTTGAACGGAATGGACAGTGTCTTGAAAGGAGGATATAAGATGAACATCAACAAAAGCAAAACGAGGATAATGGAATGTAGTCAAATTAAATTGGGTGATGCTGAGGGAATTAGATTAGGAAATGAGACACTTAAAGTAGTAAAGGAGTTTTGCTATTTAGGGAGTAAAATAACTGATGATGGTCAAAGTAGAGAGGATATGAAATGTAGACTGGCAATGGCAAGGAAATCGTTTCTGAAGAAGAGAAATTTGTTAACATCGAATATAGATTTAAGTGTCAGGAAGTCGTTTCTGAAAGTATTTGTATGGAGTGTAGCCATATATGGAAGTGAAACATGGACGATAACTAGTTTGGACAAGAAGAGAATAGAAGCTTTCAAAATGTGGTGCTACAGAAGAATGCTGAAGATAAGGTGGGTAGATCACGTAACTAATGAGGAGGTATTGAATAGGATTGGGGAGAAGAGAAGTTTGTGGCACAGCTTGACTAAAAGAAGGGATCGGTTGGTAGGACGTGTTTTGAGGCATCAAGGGATCACAAATTTAGCATTGGAGGGCAGCATGGAGGGTAAAACTCATAGAGGGAGACCGAGAGATGAATACACTAAGCAGATTCAGAAGGATGTAGGTTGCAGTAGGTACTGGGAGATGAAGAAGCTTGCACAGGATAGAGTAGCATGGAGAGCTGCATCAAACCAGTCTCAGGACTGAAGACCACAACAACAACAACAATATCAATTTGTTGTTCTAATGCAACCTGCCATATTTCTGTAACAACTCCACAATGCAAGCTTCTCACAAGAGCTGATGCATGAATATACAACTGCACTCAACTTACTGATAAACTACAGGGTAACCAACTTTCTAGAAAGAATTGTGACTTCATAAGGACTTTGACTACATTGGTTAAATATTACATGAGGCATACCAGTTTTATGTGGAATACCCTGCAGAATAAGCATATTTACTGATTTAGTTATCTTAGCTATACTTTACAATATTTGTCAATTATAAAACTAGGCAATGTAATACAATGTATGCCAATGAGATATACTCAGTATTTCCTATTCCAATAAGATATCAGCTTTTGTTGTATGTATGTCAGTAAGAATTCTTGTGTTCCTATCCTTATATACAACTGATGATGCACTTAACAAAACAATTTATAACCATTGAAGAGATTATTATGTGACTTGATGTAACAATGTATGAGATGTATACAAATACCTGGGTGTTAAAACACTTTGTAGGGATATGAAATGGAATGATCAAATAGGTTCATTCATGGGTAAAGCAAGTGGTAAACTTCACTTTATTGGCAGAATGCTGGGAAAGTGCAGTCAGTCTAAGACATTGCTTACGAATCACTCATGCAACCCATCCTAGGATACTGCTGAAGTATGTGGGACCCATAACAGTAGGACTAACAGAGAAGGGTAGCATGAATGATCACAGGTTTGTTTAATCCATGGGAGAGTGTCACAGAGATGCTCAAGAAACTGAACTGGCAGATTCTTGAAGACAAGCGTAAACTATCGTGAGAATGTCTGTTAACAAAGTTTCAAGAACTGACTTTAAATGATTAGTCTAGGGATATATTACAACCCCCTATGTATTGCACACGTAGGAATCATGAAGATAAGATTAGAATAATTACTGCAAGCACAGAGGCATTCAAACATTCACTCATTCTTCCCACAATCCATACATGAGTGGAACAGGACGAAACTCTAATAAATGGCACAATGGGACATACAGTCTGCCATGCACCTCACAGTGGCTTGCACAGTATGGATGCTGATGTAGATCAGTGTTTACCTAGTAGACTACTTAAGAATCTGAGCCTCAATATGAGGTAGTTTAGGTAGAAGTTTTTATCTATGATTGTATGAACCTCAGCTTAATGTTATGCCACTAGCTGTACCCAAAATTTAGGTCCTATAATTAATGTTGAAGATGTAAGCTTCATGTTCATTGTTGACAATCACATCTTCTCAAAAGAATGATAGTATAAATATATGATATGTCACTAGTTATGTGCTGCAGTTCTTGAATTGTTAATTATGGCTCATACTTTTAGAGGCATACTCTTAAGGTAAAGGTTATCTGCTACATAAGGGTTACATCACTTCTCACCTGATGTATTATTTTAACATACCTGATGCCATGATTTGACCGCCCAGGAATTGAGATGATATTTCCCATCTCTGGAGATCCAAAAACCATGTAAACAGGCACTTACCATTTCAATTATAGACACATGATTTAAGGTATAAATCATAGGGTACTTGAGATTTACACTATCCATTATTCCATTACTCAGGGTCTACGTTCCACATCATGTCACCCGTGGTGTAGATTTCACGTGTTTATGTCATCTGATTTTTGGGATTTTACTGAACTTACAACTGAAGGTTATTAATTAGATGTTGCACAGCAAGATTTAACATTTTTTGTGGGGGTTTTTGCTGAAACTCACTATTAAACGATAAATAAATAGCATAAACTACCTTCACTGTCTAATATGTAATCTAAACCTGTAACACTACATAGATACATTCAGAGGAATGATCCCTTGTCTACATGTGCTAAACTGAATCATTCTTTAGAGCTTTTACTGTCAGTTACTGGTTCTTACAAGAGCCAAATAGTACATAAATGAGGTTTGGTATTAACTTTAACACAATTTTGAAAGTGAACAGGATTAATGATTAATACAGACAGTTGGTTTCTACACCTTTTTTTCAATATTTATCATACTTTTATTGCCTTTGTTGATCTATACACACAATAATGTCATCTACAGTTGTCACATACTATAACGGTTTTTATCAGTAAAATCCATTAAATTGACTTCTTTCAGAGTGTTTAGTTCAGATAAACACCTTCTTCTTAATTCCTGTAACACTAAATCCAATATACCACATTAAAACAGGTTATGCATTTATGGCTAGAGGACAAATGTAAGGATGTAGAGGCTTGTCTCACTAGGGGTAAGATAGATACTGCCTACAGGAAAATCAAAGAGACCTTTGGAGAGAAGAGAACCACTTGTATGAATATCAAGAGCTCAGATGGCAACCCAGTTCTAAGCAAAGAAGGGAAGGCAGAAAGGTGGAAGGAGTATATAGAGGGTTTATACAAGGGCGATGTACTTGAGGACAATATTATGGAAAAGGAAGAGGATGTAGATGAAGACGAAATGGGAGATATGATACTGCGTGAAGAGTTTGACAGAGCACTGAAAGACCTGAGTCGAAACAAGGCCCCGGGAGTAGACAACATTCCATTAGAACTACTGACAGCCTTGGGAGAGCCAGTCCTGACGAAACTCTACCATCTGGTGAGCAAGATGTATGAGACAGGCAAAATATCCTCAGACTTCAAGAAGAATATAATAATTCCAATCCCAAAGAAAGCAGGTGTTGACAGATGTGAAAATTACCGAACTATCAGTTTAATAAGTCACAGCTGCAAAATACTAACGCGAATTCTTTACAGACGAATGGAAAAACTGGTAGAAGCGGACCTCGGGGAAGATCAGTTCGGATTCCGTAGAAATGTTGGAACACGTGAGGCAATACTAACCTTACGACTTATCTTAGAAGAAAGATTAAGAAAAGGCAACCCTACGTTTCTAGCATTTGTAGACTTAGAGAAAGCTTTTGACAATGTTAACTGGAATACTCTCTTTCAAATTCTGAAGGTGGCAGGTATAAAATACAGGGAGCGAAACGCTATTTACAATTTGCACAGAAATCAGATGGCAGTTATAAGAGTCGAGGGGCATGAAAGGGAAGCAGTGGTTGGGAAAGGAGTGAGACAGGGTTGTAGCCTCTCCCCGATGTTATTCAATCTGTATATTGAGCAAGCAGTAAAGGAAACAAAAGAAAAATTTGGAGTAGGTATTAAAATTCATGGAGAAGAAGTAAAAACTTTGAGGTTCGCCAATGACATTGTAATTCTGTCAGAGACAGCGAAGGACTTGGAAGAGCAGTTGAACAGAATGGACACTGTCTTGAAAGGAGGATATAAGATGAACCTCAACAAAAGCAAAACGAGGATAATGGAATGTAGTCAAATTAAATTGGGTGAAGCTGAGGGAATTAGATTAGGAAATGAGACACTTAAAGTAGTAAAGGAGTTTTGCTATTTAGGGAGTAAAATAACTGATGATGGTCGAAGTAGAGAGGATATGAAATGTAGACTGGCAATGGCAAGGAAATCGTTTCTGAAGAAGAGAAATTTGTTAACATCGAATATAGATTTAAGTGTCAGGAAGTCGTTTCTGAAAGTATTTGTATGGAGTGTAGCCATATATGGAAGTGAAACATGGACGATAACTAGTTTGGACAAGAAGAGAATAGAAGCTTTCAAAATGTGGTGCTACAGAAGAATGCTGAAGATAAGGTGGGTAGATCACGTAACTAATGAGGAGGTATTGAATAGGATTGGGGAGAAGAGAAGTTTGTGGCACAGCTTGACTAGAAGAAGGGATCGGTTGGTAGGACGTGTTTTGAGGCATCAAGGGATCACAAATTTAGCATTGGAGGGCAGCATGGAGGGTAAAAATCGTAGAGGGAGACCAAGAGATGAATACACTAAGCAGATTCAGAAGGATGTAGGTTGCAGTAGGTACTGGGAGATGAAGAAGCTTGCACAGGATAGAGTAGCATGGAGAGCTGCATCAAACCAGTCTCAGGACTGCGGACCACAACAACAACATGCATTTATGTTGGTGTTCATACTTTGCATGTGTTTCAACAGTATCTCTTTGACTATCACATATTATTTGTACCTTTGATGATTGTCATGTGTTAATTATTGAGTGTGGAGTTATCAGCAAGTGTGCATTGCTCAGCACATTTATATTGAGTGTGTTAATGTCAGTTATTTATGTTCTACATTTGGTTCCTCATATTTGTTACAAATGTATTTTTGATTCATTGATGCACACTGTGTAAATACTTTGGTTTAAAATCACCATTTTTAATTCCACATTTTTCTATGATACTTGCACATATTCTTTTATTCAACTGTTTTGTACCGTACAGGTTTCTTCTGTGAAGATGACTAAGAATCGAAACTGGTAGAGAATAAACATTTAATTGTACAGATAATGCCACAAGTATGTTTTTCTCAAGAAAGATTGCTTGAACGCCTTTGTGTGCACCATAATTAGTCTATTCTTGTCTTTGGAATCTGTATATAAAGGGTTGTAATATATTCCTAGATTCATCACTTAAAGTCAGACAATTCCAGAAACTCTCTAAGTAGGTTTCCATGGGGTGGTCTGTGCCTATCTTCAAGTGCATGTCAGTTCAGTTCTTTCAGTATCTTTGTGACACTCTCATATGAGCCAAACAAACCTATGACCATTCATACCACACTTCTTTGCATCCTTCAGTATAACCTGTTAATTCCATTTGGAACAGGTCACAGACACTTGAGCAATATTTCAGGATAGGTCACAAAGAATGTTTCGTATGCAGTCTCCTTTGCAGATTGGTTGCATTTCCCTAGTGTGCTATCAATGAACTGCAGTCTGCCAACTGCTTTACCTATGACTGAAACTTTGTGATTGTTCCATTTGATATTCCTAAACATTTATAACAAGTTACCAATTTATAGGAAGTTGCTAATCCCTGTGCCACTTTGAAATCTTATTACGATCTGACTGAAAACTTGTGCAACTTCTTTCAGACAGCACTTCATTGTGGCTAAATACCTGCATCATCTGTGAAAAGTCTGAGGTTACTATTAATATCATCCACAAGGTCAATAACAAGTAACATGAATAACAAGTACCCCAATCACTTACTTTGGGAACTCCTAAAGTTACTTCCACATCTGCCAAAGACTCTCAATCCAGTATAACTTGCTGCATCCTTCCTACCAAAAGATCTTCAATCCAGTCACAAATTTCACTTGATAGTGCATACAATCACACTTTTTGATAAATAGTGTGGATGGGACATGAAACATTTAGCTCTTGACAGTATCGTATATAAGAACTGTGATTCAAGTTTACAAGAATACTTGACCAAGCACTGGATACATATGTCCCTAGTAGAACATTTTATGATTGTAAGGATATTCAGTTGTATGTAGTGACTGCAAAAGACTTCTAAAGAAACTGGTATTACAGAGTAATACATGTAATATAAAGCAGAGGACTATACGGACAGATGCTGGACAAAATGCGTACAGCGGTCAAGACATCTACATGTGAAGCCTTCAGTTACCACCATAGCAGAACATAAGAAAAATCTATGAGTAACTCTTGCGTCAATTCATAGTTGAGAGATATACAAATGCTGCTCTAAAGTTAACCAAACTTATTTTTAAACAATGGGAACTCCAGGTTGGAATATCAACAATATAAGGAAAAGATAGACTACTACTTACAGTAAATATGACACATTAAGTTGCATACAGGCATTACAAAAGACATTTACACATTAGCTTTTGGTTGATGCCTTTCTTTTGTTGAAGCCAATAGTTGTATAGGGGCACACACTCATTAGCAAAGAAACAGTCAAAACACAAAGTTATCTTTACAATAAAATGTAATAACAGATGTACAAGAGGTCAAAGACAAAAGTGAACTTCAGGCCTTTAGGTAAGCCGTAAAAACCTATTTGTTAAATAAGAGTTATTATACTGTTTATTACTTAAAGTGGCATAAAATTATTTAGACAAACGTTTGTGTTAAAAAATAACTGCTATTACTAAGTTACATTGTGCAAAACAATAGTGCTATAAATATATAACATTTATCAAACAATATTGTATGTATATAGTTATGCGTATTTAGCTATATATGTAGGGCTACATGTTATATATTGGTTATTTGAACAATGTGTATTAATGAAAAAAAAACTATTTATTGAAAAAGAGTATTGTATCTCACTGTTGACAAATTACCTGTCTCGACATTTTGTTCATTTTGAAAATATCCTCATTCGTATCAAGAGTCACAATGCACAAGAATAGTGACAAACTGTACAAATATGTTAAACAACAAAAGAAATATTGTTTGTGGGCCTACGTATTTTTGTTTTTAACTGTGTACAAATTTTGCTCTTGTATATTTAAACTATTTTAATTTTCTACAATGTGTGCACAGTTTATATTGGCTCTGCATAAAAATTAATAAAAAGTGTTTTTATATCCTTGTAACTATAGAAACAGATTTCTACATTTGCAGAAATTGTCACCATTTCTAGATAGGCTGGTAGGTAGAACTTGTGGGTTAAAGCAACTTTTTCATGATGTGACACTGTCCCACATAGCTCAATGAAAGGTGGACCATACATATGAACAACTGCTGCAGTGTAGTACAAAAGATAACTGAAAGACATATGCAATGAGAACAAAAGAAATTACACTTTTATTCAAAGACAATAATTGCACTGAATTTGCCAAGATTCATGATGGCACCTGGACATTATAAAAGTTGAGACCTGGTTCTTAATAGGGTGTGTGATCACCATGGATGGCAATGCATGCTCTGTAACATGCTTCCATACTGCGCACGAGGTTGGTAAGAGTTATTATGGTAGGACGTTCCATTCTTCCACCAGCATAGTTGACAACTGCTGGATGGTCATTGGTGCATTGGTCATTGCTACAGTACATCTTCTCAATATATCCCACACATGCTCAGTGGGGTTAAGTTGGGGACTCTGTTTGATGAGACCATGCATTGTCATCCATAAAAATGAAGTCACGGTGGCATGCACCCCTGACAAGATGCAAATGGGGAAGGAGAACAGTGTCACAGTAACACTGACTGGTGAGGGTATCATGTTCAAAGATTTGCGAATATGCCAAGAGTATAAGGACAGGACCAACAAGGAGTGGGGTCGCCACGTTCTCTTCTTGGGGTGAGGGTAGATTTAGTAACAGTAGCGATTCTGGATGTACTCCCACATGGTGAGAGGAAGGAACGCTTATGCACCCAGGAATACTGTCAAACAAGAAAGTTATGGTTATCAAGGCGTTATGACGTGTGGAGGCATAATGCTGCTTGGGCATTCTGACTTCAAAATCTTAAAACGCAGTACATTCACTGACCCATGTTGTCGTGATACTGTACTCCTTCCGCAAGAATGCCTTTTCAGTGGTGCATTCAGCTCTGGTACCTGTTTATGGATGACACTGTTTGATAGCACCAAATAGTGCACCAAATAGTGCAAGTGGAGGATCTCTTGGAAAGAGAAAATTTCCAGTGAATGCATTGACTTGACAATCCAGCAGTTGTCAACTGTGCTGGTAGAGGAATGGCATGCTCTACCACAAGAACTCCTTAGCAACCTTGATGACAGAATGCACTGCCACCTGCAGTGATCACACAGCCTATTAAGAACCATATTCCATCGTTTGTATTGTCCAGGCGATCATAGTGAATCATTGTGACTTCTATGTAATTACTGTCTTTGCATAAGTGTGTAATTTCCGTTCATGTCCGTCCATGTAAACGATTCTGGTTCTTAACATCTCAAATTACTTTAATCTTATGTACATTAGTACCAAGTATTTGTTTGCATGAAAATCTGAAACTAAAAATTTTTTGCGGGCCTTCTAATTTTGAATAATTAATTTTTAAAACCCCCAAAAGTATTAAGATTTTATATGTTCATAAACCTTAAAATCACTACATCACACAAGCTATTTGACTTACAGACCTAAAATTTGAACCATTTTATTCAGTTTCTTATAGGCTTTAAAAGTATGAGCAGATTGGTTACATTCCTAACAATGCTGAATTTTTTCAGATTAAATTATTTTTTGATTTTTAACATTTCAAAAACTAAAGTTCTTTTGGTTTGAAAAAAAGTGTATTTTAGTCATACATTATTATTAATGTGTGTGCCAAATTTTGTGATGGTGTTCCAGTGGGAACATTCTTGCATAAATTTTATTTTACTGGTAAATCCAGCACCTATAGTAAATAGTCTCTAGGGCTTTTTACTTATTACTTATATGTAATATGTCATAACCCAAACAAAGCTATCAATTTATTATTCTTGATGTAGTGACATTCAAGTTATTACATTATTAGAATTATGGAATTAAATTTAAATTTAGACATGACTTTTCCATGTTAACTGTGAAGATGTTTTAACATATACCATAGCAACATATTCTCAAAAAGAATACGAATAAGTTACTTAATTATACCATTGTTTTACAAATAAATTAACATTAATCAATATTATTAATTACACAAAGATATAGCAGTTATTATTTAATAGCGTGTTATTTGAAGGTCTTGAAAAGAGTATTATTTTACTCGTCTTCAACAAGACAGATGTTATGGTGAACCGCTAACAATCTTATTAGACTCTAAGATTATGCCTTACAGTTTTCTTTCAAATGACATAACATAATTCTCCAAAGCAGTAATGACAGATTATTGATGTAACAATACATTCCTTTCCAGTATAATCTGAAGCTTTTCACAGTTCTTCATCTGAAAATCTATATTTTTTTGAGTGGCAGTTGTGGTATTTAATTGACCTGCCAGGGTAGCTAAGAGCATTAATGCGCTACTTGCTGGACTCGGGTAAGCATGCCAGTCATGGATCAAATCTGCCTGGCGGATTAATGATGAGGGCCGGTTTGCTGGTCAGGCTGGATGTGGTTTTTAGGCGGTTTTCCACATCCCACTAGGTGAATACTGGGCTGATCCCCATGCTCTGCCTCAGTTACACGACTCGCAGACATTTGAAACGTGTTCGCACTAGTCCATGATTTACTCTAGACGCAGACAGCTGGGGTACACTAATTCCATCCTGGGGGGGTTCGGGGTGGCAGCAGGAAGGGCATCCAGCCACCCTCTGCAACTAACACTGCCAATTCAATAGTAATAAGGCTGGCCCCACATTGCAGTGGGCATAAGGCCTCAAGTCAATGATGATGATGAATTGTGGGATTTAATTACAAAATATGAGGTTGCAATCAATTTATCTGATCTTTTATATAAAAAGAAAGAGTGAGTCCCTTAAGGATCTATAAATAAAATGTTTACTTCTCCTTTTACATCATCTGATAGCAGACAAGCCATCCACCATATGTTGTCATACACACAAGCAACAAGTCTAGTAACTTGTTCAAAAGCTGTATCTCCTGGACCACTTTAATTTAATTAACATCCAAATCAATAAAGTCAGAAGCAGTTTTTGCTTTATCATTGCTCATAGGAATAAATGCATGATACACCTGAGTCCCTGTGACTGGATTTCCTAAAATCTTTTAGCCAAGCTCATTTTCTATGCTGCATATGTTCATCATTTGTTACACAGAAAAAGTGACGGATGGCATATATTTGGTTTACCACACTCAAACAATTATAAGGCTGATAATATTTGATCATGTTGTACTTCCACAACTGATTAGCCCTAATATGAATGTTATGAAAACACTTCAACTTTTATGTGCATTTACTAAGCCACTGGTGCCTTTCTATATGAGAGCCTCGGGTCACAGTGGCACAAATGAGCCAGCTTCGTGATTTAAAATCCTTAATTTCCCAGTAAAATGTTGAACAGTACTTGCTGGAATATAGCAAGTATAAATTGCACTTCATTCGTTCTGACACTTGTATTCAAAGTGACTTCAAAATTCTATTGGGTCAATAAGCATTTTAAATTATGACACAAACACTTTTCTGTCACACTTTTTTTCCACTTTATCCCCTGAGAACATGTGCTTAATGAATTATGCATCCACACAGTACCCTGGTCCTCTTTCCCTCACTAGTGTTTTGCTAATTTTATCTCAACAATTCGTGTCTACTGAAGTGAATTACTGTCGATGTACAGCAGCTTGACGAGCCAGTGCAGTTAACGTACAGTCGGTGATGTACAGTTGGCAACATAAATAGCAGTAAAATAAAATTTATTTCCGTATGTTCATTTTGTAATATCATCTTGAAATTTAGCTCTTTATGTAGTAGTGTACGACTAACATTTTTAAATGAATTTGGTCAAGAGTCACACGGTTTTAAAGCTTACAATAAAATGGTGTAAATTCCATGTTTGTACATCAACTATTTTGTAAGATTTGGCCATTTTAAGGTTTCAAAATATGGCAAAAATCGCACAGTTTCAAAAACTTAAAAATTATTCGTCGTAGACAATTTGACCCCAAAAAAATCTTTAATTTTGGATTTTATCTTATTCAAATGGGTAGAACAAAATGACAAAAAATTACAAAATTTTAAATCATTAATAAAATGAGAAAAAAATACAAAAGTCTAAATTGTCATAGTATCAAATTTTTTTTATTTATTTTTTTATTATTGGTTGATTTCACATGGAATGACTCATTCTGTATTAGAACTTTAAACATAGCTGCGCTACAGCAACGGTTCCACGTAATCAGATTAAGAGCAGCCGACCAGTTGCAACTGGTTGGCTGCTCTTAATCTCATTCTGTATTAGTTTTACTTACCTTCTGTACTGTACTGTAGCTATTCTTTCTATGTATGGCACAAGTGTCATTGAGCTGTTACTTAGCAGTAAAAGTTACTTTGGTTCTTAAGTTTTGCACGTCAGTGTTTTTAGCGACGGCGACAATTGCAACAAATCTAGAATTAGATTTCTGATTAAAGTGCATCCACGGTAGGTTTTTGAACATCACACAACAATAACGCTGATCTTCTGCACACTGATTTTTATGCCAGGCGAATCAATTGTACGAGGGTTATTCGGAAAGTAAGGAACGATCGGTCTTGAAATGGAAAATACAGTGAAAATCTGATGAAGCTTTGCACAGATGCGTTGGGCACTGTGTCTAGTACACCCATCGGTCATATCATGTCACTTTTTTCAGTTATGAGCTCACAGTGAGAACGTAAAGATGGCTAGAAATTAGTGGCTCCCGCCAAGTATGAGGGCCTGGTGAAAGATTTCACCTGAAGCTATGCAATCCACATAACATAACTGTCACGCGGTTCTTTCTACATGAGAATTCTCGGCCGCACTCTGCAGGGGTAATGAAGCTGCTCCTTCAGCGTTTTTGATGGGAAGTGTTTGGTCACCCACATTTCAGCTCATAATTGGCTACCCCTAAGAATCATCTCTGCTCAAATGAACCGCTGGCTTTGAAGACAATATTTTGACACAGACAACGTGCTGCAGTCCTGACTAGAAAATTGTGGTAAAGTACTGGTGGCTGTCTTCTATAACGAGGGAATTGAAAAGTTGGTACAGCACTACGACAGATCTCTTAAGTCTGAGTTGCGACTGTGTAGAGAAGTAGCTGGTAGGTGTAGCTAACTGTTGCAAATAAAACAGTTTTGATTTTCACTGGCCGGCCGAAGTGGCCATGCGGTTAAAGGCGCTGCAGTCTGGAACCGCAAGACCGCTACGGTCGCAGGTTCGAATCCTGCCTCGGGCATGGATGTTTGTGATGTCCTTAGGTTAGTTAGGTTTAACTAGTTCTAAGTTTCAGGGGACTAATGACCTCAGCAGTTGAGTCCCATAGTGCTCAGAGCCTTTTGAACCAATTTTGATTTTCACTGTGGTTTCCATTTCGTGACCTATCGTTCCTTACTTTCCAAACAGCCCCTGTAGTTTGCATACATGTTGATTTTGACGGCTCTTCATTCGCGCTGGGGATAGGCCTAATAACTAAAGGATTTCTAACTCAGATTTTGATAAAACAGTGTGCAAACAAGAGATATTTGGTTACAATTTGTTTACATAATTTAAATGTAGGATTTTGAAATTAAGTACCGGTAACTTATTTTTCTTATTGTTATCAGTTAACTTATCCTTGAGTTAAGCAGTAAATTATTTGCAATGATGGCTGTCAGAGGATTTGCAAGTGCAGTTGTTTTGACCAGAAGTTACGATTTAAAATAGTATATGGTACCAAAGATGGAAACGTTGACTGTCACAAATGCATATGTTAATGGCACTTGTGAAAATAATAATCCCCTGATCACTGAAGTGACACCAAATTACTGCTGTATGAAACTTACCACTGCTTTGTTGGACCATCATATGTTGTTGCGCCGTATTTCTTCCCATATTATGATTTATCATGACAGTACAGATGCTCTAATATTACTATGACTGAAAGTACATTGAAATTTAACTTGTTTCAGTACGAAAATGTAAACACCGGAATCTCAGCTATTTGTGTACCATACTAACCAATTTAAGCATTACATCAATAATAAAATGTTCGCTAAATCACTGCAGTGCAACAATCACCAGTGTGTTTGCATACTGATTTACTTGGCCTTCGGTGCTGTTGCATCATCCAGCCATTACCTTATACAATGAAAAATTCAAATTACAAAATATATTGATGATAATTTTAGCCGAGCATATTCACATGATTTTCACAGTTAATTTATAAAGGTTACAAATAATTTAAGACATATGATGCGAATTGCAAAAGCTATTGGTAATAACCTACAAATATTTAATGAACGTCTCGTTAATAACAGAGATAAAAGTACGAGGAGTGTTCAATAATAACATTCTGATTTTAAAATTTTAGACCACTTCCTAAAACAAAATATTTGTAAATCTGTAAACATTTAGAATGTTTGATGCCAGAAGCCACTGAATATTAACAGGAAGGCTATTGTCAATTTTTTTTAAATTTCAGTTACGGGTTACCCCTACCACTCACATTTTTCTACTTTTAAGAAACAAACGATCTACACCACTCTTGTACGCGGAAATCACAACAGGCACCTCTGTACCATTTAAGTTCAAGGGTGAAATGTTGTGGGGAACTGTCATGGTTAAATCTCATACCACTGATGTGATAACTTTTCAACAAGAACGTATACTGAGAGGACTCCGGAATGTAGTAGCCTCCTTTGGCAGATTATTCACTATTTTATTGTTGTAGCATCCTACATGTGCCTTTATCCAGATGAAATAAATATATTATTTCTGTGGGAGAGCTCTCTGTACTGAGACCATATACGCATCACTGATTTATCTGTACATTTTGATCATTTTTGCTGTTCAACAGACTGGAGCACATTTCTTGCTTCTGATAGTGCCAACATTATTACGTCCATAAGAGCAGAAGTGTACTGCACTGTCTTCAGTATGTTAATAGACTCAATAGACTTCACCTTGTAAATTGAAGTCCCTGGAGGAAGTTTAAACTTTTCTAAGCACCCTGTTGTGGAACAGTGGAACGCGCAGCTCACAGCATCTTCTGTTCTACTTTGGGTCCGTCACTGTAAAATATCTGCTGATCCCTACAGTGTTGTTGAAGATATTGGGTTGTTGTATAAGTTCATAGAGTTTTTCCATAAGTTTAGCAAACACAATAGATACACGTAGCACAGTCTTCCAATGCTGTGGCAATTTTTCGATTATGCAACTGTAGGAATAACTTGGTTTTCAAGTGAAGAACTCGTCCAGCCATGTTCAGAGCGCATTTTCATCCAGAAAGGACGTTTCTTGAAGGTTGCTCGATAGAGTGTGAAAAAGGTGGTAATCTAAGGGTGAAAGATAAGGTGCATAAGATGGATGCAGAATGATTTGCCAACACAACTCCTGTATAGTGTTTTTCGTCAGTCTAGTAGAATGCAGGTGGGCATTATAGTGGAGTAGCATTACTTCAGGCAGTCTTCATGGTTGCTGTTCTTGGGTTGCAACTGTAAGACGTCTCAGCTATGACAATAAATGTCAGCAGTGACAGATACACCTCGGGGAAGCAATCCATAGTACATCACACCATCACTATTCCACTAGATGCATAGCATTTCTTTTGTGGATGCGTGCAGGTCTTTGTATGGGGAGTTGCGTTTGTTTGGGCTCGGCCATTCCTTTCTTTTTCTTACATTAGCAAAAGCACGCCATTTATCATAACCAGTAACGTTGCAGGTTAGGGGTGGTTGGTGTTGTTTGTGAGCCAGGTAGAGATGCTTGTATGGCCGCCGCTGATTTTTGTGATTTTGGCTTAAAAGTGTGCTGTACCTATACACCCAATTTTTAACCTTCCTCATTGAATGCAAGTATCACCTGATGGTGGAATGATCACAATTCATCATATTTGCCGGTTATTGAGTACACTGACCTGGATCACCGTGAATTAATGTGTTTAAACGATCTTCATGAAACCCAGAATGTTTTCCTGACTGGGAAGTCACTAATGTCAGAACGATCCTCCATAAAACGAGAGATCATTTTCTTGCCATGCTCTTTTCATTGTCATTATCCATACATGCCGCAAATGTTCCTGGCTGCTTCCGCTGTTGTCATCCCCCTGTTGAACTCAAATGGAAGAATCTATCTGTAATGTTTCAATTTCTCCACTGCGCAGTCCATTTTCTAACGTCCCCAGCTCCACTCAATATTTTCAAATGACAATATGTAAACTCAAAACTACAGTTAAAAAATGAGAATCCATAAATAAACTCATAGCAACCGGAATACCAACATGCAGAACAAAAATGCTACGTACTTATGCATCAACGTAATATTTGTAAGTTCTGATGTTAAAGTTTATTTTGCTCCAGCTAAATGACAAGTGGAAGTTGCATACAGAGACAAATATTGCAATTCTGCTCCTTTTTGTGCAGTTCAGCTCCTTTGTTGCCACGAATCCTGGGCCGAATTATGTTTTCCGTGTCATATTTAAATCATTCTTTTTGAAATGTATGTTGAGACACCAAATATCCAAGATGCTGGTAGTTCAGTTTGCCTCAGTTTTTCCACAAAAACTGGGATTTGAACAATGTCGTGCACTGTCGCAATATCCAGAAAGAACTGGAATGGTTAAATTCTTCCTCTGCAATTCGGAAAATATATCTGATGAAAGTATAAAAATTCTATTGAAAATCCATCCATGCGAAAACCAGACTAAGCCTTCCGCTGCAATTCATCGAATTCCTACCAATGCTGCAGACACTTTTTTATGAGGGAGTTTTTCAAGACTGTTACCCACTGATCAGGATGTAGTAGTTGGCTAATTAGGGGAATAATTTCAAGGATTCTTTCCATATTTTAGAAAGGGAACGATTATTTGAGTGGCTTATTCCTTTAATAAATTACTGTTTAGTCTTCATTTCATTGAAAATACATAAAAATAAACTGCACATAGGAGGTAATGCTAGGTTAGGGCACTGTTTTAAGAAATGGGAGGCCTTGCAGTGTGGATAGGTAGGTGGATTTTTACAATCTGCAGTAAGGTGGTCATTATAATGGAGACATTTTTGGCAGCACTAGGACTGAGGACAGGATTTTGAAATTTCGATCTTGTGGCAATAGTGGAAGGTCAGGATTCTCTTGTCAAGGAGAAGGTCTATGATGGTGGCAGATTCAGAGAAGAGGTAGACAGGCAAGTGGGACCAAAGTCATTATCGATCCAAAGGGCTTTTCAGACTACTGAATCCAGGTGATCGTTCACCGGCCAGTATGGCCGAGTGGTTCTAGGCGCTTCAGTCTGGAACCGTGTGACCACTACGCTTGCAGGTTCGAATCCTGCCTCGGGCATGGATGTGTGTGATGTCCTTAGGTTAGTTAGGTTTAAGTAGTTCTAAGTTCTAGAGGACTGATGATCTCAGATGTTAAGTCTCATAGTGCTCAGAGCCATTTGAGCCAGGTGATTGTTCAGTTCAGATGCCACTTCCTCGTCTGTGATCTCAAGATTGACCTTTGTGATTACTGTGGTGAGGGCATGAGGATGGTAGGGAGGTTAGGGTGTTTGGCCTTAGGCGAGGTGGTGGAAGGTGTTAAGGAGGCTGTGGGGCCAAAGGTAATGTGGTGAATTTTGGAGAGAAGGGCATATGAAAGTTGGGGCTTAGGGATTTTAGTAAGACAGAGTCTTGTCTAGCGATGATTCGTTGGATGTGGAGTCTTGGTAAGTACTTTTTGATTTCGAAGATGAGGGCTTTGTGTTTAAGGAACTTTGGATCAGGGTCAGAGAGAATGAAGGTGTAGATCACAAGGGAAGAAGATGGAGGAGGAGTTGTATCGATATGCTGAATGTGGTCAGGTTCAGTTTGCAGTTTTTTAGGTGTAGGGTTGGGAGAGATGTCAGTGGTTTGACGTTTTGTAGGTTTCTTAATGGATGTTGGGAAGAAGGGTGGTTGTGGGATGGGGGTTGACGGGATGTGACGTTGTTGAAGGTTATCTGGGAGTTGCACAGGCCTTCAGCATGGCTTGCATTGGTTGATTGTAGATTGTAGATTGTATTTTATTGGTCCTGTTGTCTACATAGCAGTTTATGCATAAGACATTGGACAAGTCAAGTTATAAATATACAGGCTGAAAGTAATTTCAAGGCATACATATTTAAGCTTACAATAATACATTTTACACGCAAGTATTTATATAACACATTTCATAAATTTAAATATTCTTCAATGGAATATAAGCAGTGATGCTGTAAATATGACTTTAGAGATTTTCCAAATGTATCGACCTCAGTGATAGCTTTTATGTTTTCAGGAAGTGTGTTATAAAGCTTAACTCCCATGTGAAAAGTACCTTTTTGGCACAGTGCTGTGCTGATTTGAGTCATATGTAAGTTCCTGTTTTGTCTGGTAAAGTGCTCATGTATATCACAGTTTTTTTGTAGCCTCTGGTCCTTGCCTATTACATTTAATTTAAAGAACAAAAGGGTTTCCATAATGTATACACACGGTAATGGGGGAATACCAGATTTCTTAAACAGGGGTTTACAAGAGTCTCTAGGCTTGCACCCAAACAAGATTCTAATGGCCCTTTTTTGTAGTTTAAAAGTGCTATTAGCTATTTTAGAGTTTCCCCAGAAGGTGACCCCATATCTAAGACGAGAATGAAAGTACGCATGATATGCATTCAATACTATTTTCTCACTACAGCATGATTTTAATGAACAAAGAAGATAACATGTTTTGCTCAGTTCTGCATTGAGACATTCAATATGCTTATTCCATCTGATGTTACTCTGCAGCCAAAGTCCTAAGAATTTGGTTTCAGTACTGTTACCAACTGGTTCGTCATTGATAGAGACTGATGGGATAAACATGTCCTTGTTAGGAACATTGTGGAATTTTAGAGCAACGGTTTTCTTACTGTTTATTACAAGCTGATTACTCTGTGCCCAGCTGCTAAGTTGTTTTGTTACCGTGTTTACTGTCTGCTGTAACTGTTCATCGTCGTCTCCTTTTAGTAGAATCGTGGTGTCATCTGCAAATATGATTGATTTGTGTGCATCAATATTTAAGCTTAGATCATTTATGTACAGAAGAAACAGAAGGGGCCCCAATACGAGTCCTTGGGGTACACCGCATTTTATTTGTTTATAGTCAGATAAGTGATTAGATACAGTTTTTAGTTCAATATTTGTGTGCTTGACGCACACTGCCTGCATACGATTTGTCAGGAAGGAACTGATCCACTTGTTGGACAGACCTCGAATACCATATCTTTCTAGCTTTGATAGCAGAATTTTATGGTCCACCATGTCAAAAGCTTTTGACAAGTCAGTAAAGACTGCTATTGTTTCCTGTTTTTTGTCCATCAGGTTTAGGATGGAATTGATGCACTCATAGACAGCAGTTGTCGTTGACCTCTTATTTCTGAATCCATGTTGTTCATTACATAGGATGCTGTTTTTATTTATAAATTTCATAAGTTTCTCATACATAATTTTTTCCAGTACTTTAGAGATGCAGGAGGAAATTGTGATGGGTCTGTAGTTATTTACATTGTCTTTATCCCCTTTTTTATATACAGGAATAACTTTTGATGTTTTTAACACATCAGGGAAAGTGCCTGCCTGAAGTGAGCAGTCTCATAAATGTGTGAGTACTTCAATTAGGTTTGATGCGCTCTTCTTTAACATTGTTGCAGGTATACCATCAATACCTGCCGATTTGGAATTTTTTAGTCATTTTATTGCTTTAGCTACTTCATCTTGTGAAACAGAACTGATGTACATTGATCCTCTACATGTACTTATTTTATATTCATTTGCCTGGATGCTCTTAAAGTTTGATTGTAACATATTTTCAGCAACACCTGTGAAAAAGTTGTTAAATGTGTTAGCTACTTCTAAGGGGTTTGTTACTTTTTTATTTTTATGTGATAGTGTTATATTTTTCCAAGGTTGTCTGTATTCTCCACATTCTTTTTTTATAACACTCCACATAGCCTTTGATTTATTAGCTGAATTATAAATGATTTCATCATTACGCATTATTTTTGCTGCTTTTATTACTTTTCTTAATATTTTGGAGTATGTTTTACAGTATGCGCGTACTACAGGTGAGGAATTTTTTGAGTTACATATTTCATGAAGTAGTCTTTTCTTCTGGCATGAAACCCTTATTCCCTTTGTGATCCAGCTGTTTGTTCTAGAGTTTCCCCGTATGGTTAATGTTTTGAGTGGGAATGCAAGTTCAAAGAAATGGGTTAATGTATCAATGAAAGTGTCGAATTTTTCATTTATATCGTTCATTTTGTACACTCCTAGCCATTTTTCTTTCTGAAATAAGTTGTTGAAGTAGTTCTCATTATGCTGATTATAGCTTCGATATGCTGTTCTAAAAGACATGTTGTTAATAATACTGCCTTGTACTTTTATGCTTAATATTTGAGCAAGATGATCACTAAAACCTGCATTGAAAATTTTTAGTGAGGTGTTGTGTAAACTCTTCTTTACTAGAAACTGATCAAGAGCTGTTTGACAAGTTTCTGATACTCGGGTAGCTGCTTTTACTTCAGCCTTTAAATTGTAGGACGTTGCAAGGTTCAAAATGGTCTCCCTATTTCCACTATTCGTGAGGAAGTCAATATTGAAGTCACCACAGATTATCAATTCACAATCCATTGTATTTACTTTATTTAGCAATGACTCCATTTTGTTTAAGAAAAGTTCAAAATTCCCGGACGGTGATCGGTAAACTGTAGCAATAACCAGGTTGAACTGAGTAATTTTTATAGCTGCAATTTCATAATCCTTTTCGACATTTGCCCTAGTTAAGTCAGGTAGTGTAATAAAATCTACATTATCCTTTGTGTAAATTGCTACCCCACCCTGTGTGCTGTTTTTCCTGCAGTAGTAAGCAGCCAAGACAAATTTGTTTATTTTCGTATTCTGGATTAATTCTGGGTTAAGCCAGTGCTCTGAAATGCATAACACTGAGATATCATTAAGTTCATGTGTTAATAGAACGTTAATTTCATCGATCTTATTACGCAGGGATAGCACATTATGGTGATAAATTTTTAGTTCGGGCGTATTCACGATTTGGTAATTGGGAATCATATTTACAGCATCACATACCTCTAGTTTAAATTAGGAACGTCAGCAGCGTTGTATTTTCGTTCTTCTTTCTTGTTTATTTTGTTTTCCTCGCTGTTGGAAGGATGTTCAGGAAGCTGATAAATTGTTCTATCCCTTACAAGTCTTTCTTTGATTATTTCACTAACACGATCACAAACAAATCTTTTCCCATCATAGTTCAAATGCATTCCATGCTTCGTGTGCAGATTTCCATGTAGCTTGCTTATATCCAGTACATCGCACTTAGTGTATTGAGAACACAGTTTCCTTATTTTAATGTTTGTTTTCCGAATTTCTTTGTTAACACACGAATTATAAATCAGATCATGCCTATGAGGAAGTGTGGCAACTACTGTGTTTCTGCATATATTGGCTTGTAAAAAATTCTGTAGCGTTTTCACGCAAACCTCTGCTTCATTTTTTGCCACATCGTTTGAACCCATTATACAGACGATAAAGTCATTTTCTTGCATTAATTTCGTCTGAGAGTTAATGTCTACAACATTATTACATCCCGCTCCCGGTTTCACTACACTAGTCACTGCTATGTCGCGATTTTTCTCACGGAGCATGCTGGATAGATTCCTGCCATGGCTGTCTGTTAGTAATAGTACACTACTCTTTTTCCCTGATGATCTGTGTTTGTTGTTGACATTATTTGAAAAAACGCTATTCATTTTCAGTTCACTGTCTTTTTCAAGCTCACGATCATTTGGAGAGTCGTTTTCACAGTCACTTGTTTGCAAAACATGATATTTGTTTTTCTCCGAAAATGTGACATTTTTAGCAGACTTTGTTGTTCTTTTTGTAGTTGGAACACTATTTTTGTACGGCACTTTTACCCACTCGGACGATATATTACTTTTGTCTTGCATCACTTCACTTAGTGTTGGCTTCGATCGCAGATCCCGATTTTCTTTCTTGAGTGAGTCAATATCGCTTCTTAAGGAACTGACTATGAATTTTAAGCTATCAATTCGTTCTTTTAGCGTTGTTATTTCAGTGTTACAATTCTTACAAACACCCTTTTTAACAGCATAACTATAACTACTTCTCAAGTTAGATTCACACACTTCTACACTCGCGGCTCAATGAGGTGATGCTTGTGTCATCGACCGTTGCGACTGTTGCTCAGCAGGCGTTGACTAGGGCGACAGAGGTGGAGATGGCTGGCGAGTCAAATGTGAAAGAGAAATGGAGGAGAGAACTGAGGACAGTGTGTAACTGCTGTGGTAGAACAGGATATGGTAGGTAAGGGGAGATAGGTGTAACAGGGTGGATTAGAGGACATGCTTTTCATGGTGACAGTGAGAGCAGGAGATGGAGAGATGTAGATGACTGATGTAGTAGGGTGTCTGTGGTAGTGAAGAGTGATGAATGGCATTGATTGTTGTGAGTAGCCACTGAAGTGGTGCTGGGGCAACGGTGACAAGCTGTGGCAAAGTTGTGAATGATGAGAATTTCTCTGATGTGACAGGGATGAAAGCAGCTATACCAAGTTTAGATCTCAAGTGAAATTACTTAAGAAACTTTTGCCTATAAATCAGATAGTTAATAATTGTTCCAACTCTAATTATAAACTTAACACGTTTTTAAACGAAGAATTAAAAGAAGCCTATAATTTTCCAAAGACTTTTTTGTAAAAAATTCTTATGAATTAACAGACAAAATCAAAATCCTTCAAGTCCCAGATGGCACCCATTTAGTTTCACTGGGTATTGTTTACTTGTACTCATGTACCCTACTTAATGAAATTCTTGATATAATTGGGAAGAATTTATTGGTCCATAATGTGCTTTCCCATGGTGAGGCTACAGAATTAATTGAGTAGCTGGAGGTATCCTTGTGTCCCAACGCCTTTACTTCCAATAACAAAATCTACTCACAACCAAATGGCTTAGCTATGGGTAATTGACTTGCTGGTACCTTGGCACAGATTTTTGTCAATCACTTGGAAAGCGCATTTTTTGAATCACATTCAGACTTAGCATTAAAAATTAAATCATATTATCATTATGTAGGTAACATATTACTGTTGCTTGAAGGGTAGATCTGATTTATGTGCCCATTTCATTTCCATGCACCCTAACGGTAAATTCACTTTGGAAATGGAAGTGATCAATTCCTTTAATTATTTACAGCTCTATTACTAGAACAGACAATCTTGCTTTCGCAGTATTTCGTAAACCCACTTACATCGATGTTATGATTAGTAAAAATACATGTCATTCACGAATCTACAAATGGGCGTATTGTCGCTTCCTGATACACAGAATTTTGAGGTTCGACATAAATCAGGAGGCATGGTGTAAGCAATTGAAGAGGGTTGCTCAAGTAGTATTGCAATTGGGTATAAAGCTAAAAGTATTCATAAACTGTTTTATCGTACACAGAAGAAGAAATCCAAGGTACTCAAAAAGTGGATAAAAAACGGTCGTTTTGTTAGTCTAACCTATAATGGTCTACACTGTGACAAAATTGCGAAAGTTTTGAAAACGTCTGATAATGTTTCATTCAAAACGAGAGATAATTTACACATATGATTAAGGCATGATGTAGGACTGAAACCAAGAACTATTTTGGGTAAACCTGGTATATATAAGATACAGTGTGGTGATTGTGATGATTTTTATGTTGGTATGATGGGGAGAGAATTCACTGCTAGGTACAGATCCCAGTAACGCCAGTGCTCTGGGACAACATTTGAAAATGAAGAAGCACGGCTTGTTGCCGATAGCTTATGTACTTGAGGTTTTGCACATCATCCCCCCATAGTCATCTGTCAGACATTTTGGAAGAACTCAAAATATATACAGTGTGTTCATTTTAACTGAAGACATTGAAATATCTCAAAAACTACATGTCAGATCAAAAAAAGTTATAATTCCAATTTATTTGTCTCAAAACCCCCACCCCCTCCTGTGCGTGGATGACGGGAACCAAATTTGAAATCTTCAATGGGAACCCCAGTTTTTTTATTGCAGATTACGATTCTAAGGCAGTATCTACATATGTATTGTCTGAAGCATTTTCTTCATTTCGCCATAGATGGCACTGTAATCTGAGGAATAGAAATGGGTACAGAATTGTAATTTAGGACATGCTACTCAATGGCCCTTGAATATCCAATGGCACATGGGACCCCACCTACTGTGATGGTAGGACAGGCCAGAATTTCATAACTTCTAATTGAAAACCCCATTCGCACACAGCACCAAGCACCAAGTTTTTCATCCTGCAGTGGTTGATGACACACAATGTTAGGGTTCTCCATTGTCCAGTAACTTGTGTTCTGTAAATTCACATGACCGGAAAGATACAGTCACGCTTCAGTACTCATGATGTAACGGAGAGGGCCTTACAAATCATTGTTGATGTTCTTCAAAAGTAATCTACACATTTATGATGTCATCCTCCTGTAACTGCTGCACAACCATCATACAATATGGCTTCAAATTAAGACTTTTTCAATACCCCCTGGCAACTCCTCCTACTGACATGTGCCTATTGGGCCAGTTTATGTGTAGACTTCTTTGGACTCTGAATAGTGTTCCAGCGATTGTCTGCAACAATTTCTGGTGTGCAAACGGAAGGAATTCCTTGTTTTACATTTTGTACAGATCTTCATGTGTGCCAGTTCTTATATAGATCTTTGCTGGTAGATCTCTATTCGAATAACTGACCCTGGGTTGTGAAAATACATACTTGTTTCCAGGTTTGGTGTTTTATTCCAATCAGTATTAATTACCACAGAGTCACAAACACTGTCAGTTTTCACTTGGAATCATAAATTAATACGGAACTGATGTATTACAAAATCGTTCATTGTCTTCACAACCACATCATGTAAAAAGACCTTCACAAAATTTTTGTGATCACAGTCGCAGTATGAGTGATGCATTTGTCGCCAAAAATGATACTGTATTCCTTGAGTATTGTCCCAGGAGTTTCCACAAAGTTGTGTAAGTCAAATACATCAAATTAATATCCAGATGACATCTGTTTTAAAGTTTTACCATAATTTAAATTTAATGGACATATTTTACATGTGTAAATTATTTTAAACAATCAAAAATCCTGGATGGAATTTTACAATATTATGAAAAGGAAAGTTGCTGCTCATCATAGAGTGGAGATTCTGAGTTGCAGATAGGTACAACTAAAAGATTGTTACAATATAAGCTTTTGGGCAACAAGGCCTTTGTCAAAAATAGATGATGCACACACACACACACACACACACACACACACACACAGAAAAGCGCAACTCACACGCACGGCAGCCGAAGCCACACTGCAAGCGACAGCTGTTGCTTGTAGCGTGGCGTCAGTTACCAGAGGCTGCAGTCGTGTGTGTGTGTGTGTGTGTGTGTGTGTGTGTGAGTTTATTTTTGACAAAGACCTTGTTGGCCAAAAGCTTATATTGTTAGCGTCTTTTTGTTGTATCTATCTGCAGCTCAGCATCTCCACTTTATGCTGAGGAGCAACTTTCCTTTTTATAATCTTGTATATTATTTTAGAGCTATATGAAAATGACAGGTGATTATAGTATTGTAAAATAGTGTAAATATTTCTAAAGTTATTGACTGATATTATGGTGATACCTTGGTCAGATATCAATTGTAATTCAATAAAAATACTGATAGTGACATTTGCTTTGAGAACTATAAAATGACTTTGCAAGATAATAATAGGTGATAATATTCTCATTTAGTGGAAAAACTAATTTTCATTGTATAATGTTGTAACATATGTAAGTATTAATATATAAATGGAAAAATATATACATAGAAAAGTTTTGTTTCAGTGCAAGAAAACTTCATAAATGTTCAAAATCTTGAATTAAATACTTTACAATGAAATAAGTTCAAACATGGTCGAAGACCAGATGGTATAGATTTCCATAGCTGAGAAATCCTGTCAGGGCTTGATTTATTACAGTATCTCCCTCACACAACATCAGATATCCAAGCTGTACAATATTGTGTCACTTTGTGCTCTATGCTTGTACTCCATATTGCGAGAGAAGGGCTCTGACAGTTGACGTGGCCTTGGCACATGTGCTTTGAGCATCCACGCCGACCAATCAGATCGTGAACTTCAGTTTACGTTACCGTGGCAACGCCCCAGTGTTGGGCGATCACTGCTTTGTCAGTTCTGCCATGTGCTATGTTCAGGTTTGTGTGTAAACGTGTGCATTCGGCTACTTCTGCGAGTTTGTTGCTGCGTTTATAAGTGGAAAAGTGTGTATAAGTATGTATAAGAGGAAAATGGCTGCCTGTAGTGCAGAGAAGAGGGCTTTTGGGAAAGAAGCTATGCTGAAATCCCAAGCACGCAAGTTTATATACAGATTGCCTGTTTACTTTGAAAGGGAAAGGGACAATGGCGAGCCTTTGATATCATTGAGTAAAGTGGTTGACAGTGTTGGAAGCATTGAACATCCGTACAGCAACAGTGAAGAGTGTCACAAAAGCTGCCAATGCAGTTGCAAGCCCTGTTATTGTGATGCCTGGAGAGTCAAGGAAGAGATCGTGTCATGTGAATGAAACAGACAACTTTGACGAAAGTACTATCAGGCAACACATATACACATGTTACAGCAGGAAGGAGTATCTGCCACTTAAAACGTTGATGGCATCACTGTCGGACAGTGGTTTTTTCACAAGCAGAACATCAAGTCTCTCCATTGTTTTAGAAAAAAATTGTCTTCCATTGGAAAAAGTTCTCAGGACGAAGGGTATTAATGGAACGCAGAGACGTAGCATGGAGAGTTGTTAGCAGTCAATCCAGAAAATGTAGTATGGATTGACAAAACATGGGTCAACATGTGTCATGCACATTCTGTCGCATGGACAGACGACATGCACCACGGAACTGAGAGTGCCAACTGGTAAGGGAGGGTGACTAATTATAGTTCATGCTGGCTCTATGAACAGTTTTGTCCTCAGTGCTGTGATGATGTTTCAGTCAAGAAAAACTGACTACCATGAGGAGATGAATGCAGATACATTCAAAGACTGGTTCATTACACGTTTGCTACTAAATGTCAGTTCTGGTAGTGTTTTTGTAATGGACAATGTGTCGTATCATTCTGTAAAATTAAATAAAGCACCAACGGCTGCTGCAAGGAGAGACGAAATAGTCAACTGGATGAAAGATAATAAAATAGGCTTTGAACAGAATATGCTGAAAACAGAACTTCTGGAATTACTGAAACGATACAAGCCACAGAAGACACATTATGTGATTGATACATTAGCAGAGAACAATGGCCAAAAAGTTATACGTCTTTCAATGTACCACTGCCATTACAATGCAATTGAACTCATCTGGGCTCAAATAAAAGCAGGTGTTGCGGAGCGAAACAAAACCTTTATGTTGCGAGACACAGAGAGGCCGGTAAATGAGGCTGTCACATGAATAATGCCAGAAAATTGGAAGAACATTGTGAACCATTTGTGGAAAGAGATTACAAGGTCAAACATAAGAAGGTGTAAGAGAAGATTTCATTCATAATATTGTAATTTCTATATCAGAAGATGAGGACAGCAACAGCAAAGACACCGAAGACAATGTGGTCGTACAAGAAATGACCAGTTGGATGACAATGATCTCGGGGTTCCCATTCTCCCACAGAAAAATAGAGGTAACATCCTTATCCAATATTTTACATGTAACATTTGTGCAATTTGCTTTACCTTGTTAATGTTGAAAATCTGATTGTGTGTAATTTTTTATTTTGGCTGGAACCATAATCATGGTAACTTTTTTAAAATGCTGTTACCACCATTTGATGGTAATAATTTTTATTTTATTGTTATACTATCCAGAGTTTGGCCGTAGGCCATTTTCAAGTACAGTAACTTATTTATGCATCAAAAGATATGTCTGGTATGAAATACAATGAAATCTGACCTGTAAAACAAAAAATTGTTGCAGTCAAATGGCTGCAATATTATTAAAGAAAATAATTATTTGTGTGTGTGTGTGTGTGTGTGTGTGTGTGTGTGTGTGTGTAAGGTGACAAACACTGGTAACGTATGTGAAAAAATATTCCATCAAGGAACACATTGATCAGCAGAATGCTACCCCTACAGGAATGCTGCAACGAACGGTGTGGCATTGTTAGGTTCTGAAGGAGCCGAGTGTTGCTGCGGGCCGAAGGGTGGGATGGGAAGGTCTGTCACCCCGCTAGCCCCACTGCTGGCTTGCTGCCCGTCTGTGTCGAATATTGGCAACCATACTGCCAGCTGCCAAAGTTCTTCTCTCGACGTATGGAGTATAGTTTTCCCATAAGAAATTTTATCTATTTTGTGAACTTACCAGATAGTGTTACAACGCAGAAGGTCATTTTGTAATGACATTGTTATAAAATTGAAAATATTTGGTACTGAAGTACCAGTTTTTGTGTGAACAAATTACGAAGATCTAAATTGGAAATTTGTGGTAAGGACTTATGGGACCAAATTTCTGAGGTCATCGGTCCCTATGCTTACACACTACTTAATCTAACTTATGCTAAGGACGACACACACACTCATGCTTGAGGGAGGACTTGAACCTCTGACGAGGGGAGCCTCTCGGACCGTGACAAGGCACCTCAGACCGCACAGCTATCCCGCGTGGTGAAGATCTATAGGAAAACTATGTGTTTTAAGCAAACAGAGTCTTCCTCTAATTATTGATTGTTAAAAATCATAAACTGAAAGTGTAACCAAAATTTTGAATCTCTAAGAGCAATATAATTTTTAAATTTTTCTTTAGTGAAATGTATGAAGTTAAATGACATTCTTGGCTTCCGCCAGAGAGATAATCACAAAGTAAGAACAGTTTCAAATTCAAAAGACACATATCACACAAAAAAGGAGGCCATCATGTTGTAAGTAAGATTTTCTCAAACTTTTGCTTATGACTAAATCTTGCATGTGTATGTTAATAATGTTCTTCAATATTTTTAATTCAGTTAAATCTAGAGTACATTTTGAATAACACATGTATTATAGTTATAAAAGTGTTTCTAATAACTCTCTGAGTTGAACTGTCTCCGTTTTCCACGTGAATGTTCTTTTGGGAAAACGAAAAAAAGAAAAACTGTGAACTAGTAGACAAATTATGTGATACTTGTCACAAGTGACTTCGTTTTCTGCCCTGAAGAATGTCTTGTATTCTCTGGGTTGCTATAAACACTATGGATTCTTGCATGGTTCTATTGGTGGTGTCTAACTAAGGTAAACACACACAAATAAGAACTCATAACTTCTTTATTATATAATTTTATAAGACATGAATCGGCATGTTACTTAGTCAACAATAGATTTACAACTTCTAAAACAAGACAATCTTATTTTGTCTCTTGTGATACCACGGAACATAAATCTCTGAAGCCAACCTTATCAATGTCAAAACACTCACTAACACACAACAAAATATCATATGGCAGAGCAGCTTGCTCCCACATCACCCCCTTCTCAGTAAGATGGTCACAATTCACTGTACCACTTCCACTAGTCTTGCAGGAAATTGAATTACGTGACCCCATCTTGATGTACGTGGTTTTTATCTTCAGGTTGCTTGTCCTGAGGTTCGTCTGAGTAGTTGCCAGTGGTCTCATGCGCATGCACAGAGCTGGATTCGTGTATGAGCAGTGCCTTCTCCCACTTCTGGCTACTTTAAGTGAGGCAGTTTGACATGTGAGCAGTAGCAGCAAGTAGCCAGATGCTAAACAGAAAAATTTTTCGGCGTGCCCAGGCTACCAGATTTGCACATGCGCAGAGCAATCTGAATTATAGTGGGGGGGGGGTCTTTCTCCACATGACCCGTGTATATGTTTCGCCATATTACTGTTCTCTCTTAGTTTACAACTCCCATGTTAAATGAAAACAAAACAGATTTCTGTAGCTAAGAGTCATCAAGTAAAGTAACATACATTCATGCTCATAAATTAAGAATAATTGCAGAATGTGGTGCCACACAGTGTGGCACTACACAAAACTGGCACTAATAGCATAGGCGCATAGGGAACACACACAACACAGATCTGTAAGTCCATGGTATTGGTGATAAGTTGAGAAAACCGTCCCGAAACACATGTGCTACATAACGCTACTGTTTCCTGCGCATCTACCCCAACATCAATATGGGATATGAGCACCATGCACAGGCCGCACAACGGGGCATACTCTGGGTCAGGTGGTCGAGCAGCTGCTGGAGTATAGCCTCCCATTCTTGCACCAGTGCCTGTCAGTGCTCCTGAAGTGTTGTAGGGGTTTAAACATGTGCAGCGATATGTTGACTGAGGCCATCCGAGACATGCTCGATGGGGTTTAGGTCTGGAGAACAGGCAGGCCACTCCATTTGCTTGATATCTTCTGTTCCAAGGTACACCTCCACGATGGCAGCTCGGTGGGACCATGTGTTATCATCCATCAGGAGGAAGGTGGAACCCACTGCACTCCTGAAAAGGTGGACATACTGTTGCAAAATGACGTCCCGATATGCCTGACCTGTTACAGTTCCTCTGTCGAAGACATGCAGGAGTGCAGGGCACCAATCATAATCCCACCCCACACCATCAAACCACGACCTCCATACATGTCTCTTTCAAGGACATTAAGGGGTTGGTATCTAGTTCCTGGTTCAAGCCAGATTAAAACCGGGCGAGAATCACTGTTCAGACTACACCTGGAGTCGTGCATGAAAATAACCGGGGACCGCTGTTCCATTGACCATGTACTGCATTTTTCACACCAGGCTTTATGGGCTTTCCTGTGACCAGGGGTCAGTGGAATGCACCTTGCAGGTCTCTGGGTGAATAAACCATGTCTGTTCAGCTATCTGTAGACTGTGTCTGGAGACAACTGTTCCAGTGGCTGTGGTAATGTCCCAAGCAGGGCTACCTGCAGTACTCTGTGGCCGTCTGCGGGCACTGATGGTGAGATATCGGTCTTCTTGTGGTGTTGTACACTGTGGACATCTTGTACTGTAGCGCCTGGACACGTTGCCTGTCTGCTGGAATCGTTGCCATAATCTTGAGATCACACTTTGTGGCACAAGGAGGACCCGTGCTACGACCTGCTGTGTCTGACCAGCCTCCAGTCGCACTAGTATTCACCCCTCATATCATCAATACGTGTTCCTTGAGCCATTTTCAACTCACAGTCACCATTAGCACATCTGAAAACGTCTGCACACTTACTTGCTGCACCATACTCTGACTTGCACCAACACAACTCTGCATATGTGGACTGCTGCCAGAGCCACCGTGTGATGACCGCATGTCAAATGCACCGCATGGTCATACCCTGAGGTGATTTAAACCCGCAAACTGCCCACCAGAGTGTTGTTTCACCATGCATCAGAATTATCCTTAATTTATGAGCATGAGTGTCCATTCTCATAGTCATGGAAGACTAAAATAAGTAAGTAGTTTCAATTTTCTGATTTTGTATTATTTCCACGTTTTTAGAAATCAACCATTAATCATCTCGGTGAAGTTTTTGTTGTCTGTATGTTAGGCAGTCAATTTATTTGAAATGAAGTGTTTCGCTCCAGACTATTGGCTAGTTTTAACTTCGTCCAGTTTCAAGTGCACATTTTCATTTTCTGGCACGATGGCATTATATCATAATAAAGAACCAAACATGATATAATACAGTACCGGTGCCCCAAGAAAATTGGGATCCCAAAAACCACATACAACACAATATTTTATAATAACAAGACATTTGTCTAGTACTTTCTCTAGGCTTGACGTTATTTCTTAATTTCTGTTGTTTACATATTAAATTTATGAGATGCCATTCTGTGCTAAATTGTAGACTGGCAGCATATTGTGTTGCATCATTTTAACTCCCCATATGGCTTTATATTTATTCCTGGAATAGAATATAAATTATCAGCTGTAGAGCTTCTTTGCCTCACAGAACTCTTTTAATTTTATTAAACGTTTTGAAATAGTCATGAAATAATTTATTGTCCTTTATTCTGATGTAAACTACACAAGTAACTGTTTCTTTTATTTTTGCAAGAGACTTGTATTCCTTCTTAATAGCTTTTTGCAGTGCTGTGTAGATGTAAACCTGATTGGAAATGCAACATAGCAATACTGCTGATACGAATAAAAAAATCTGTAAGTCACCACATAGCAAAATGTTAGTGTACTTTGAGCTGTAGAGTCTAGTTTTGAAATGAATATTATGCTGAGAACTGCTTCCTTATTTGCATTACTTAACTGGGTAGGATACGATAAAACAATGGCTCCAGGTGCAACTCTTATGCCCTCTCAACAACATTCCACAAGGCTGCACATGGCCACGTGATGCCTCACCACATACGAAATTCCAAACAGAAATGCGACAAAAAGCGTATGAGCAGGGCGAATACCAAGCACATACTGCCTACATCATCATAGCTGCACATGCATCGTGTGGTCTGTTTTTCGGCATTCTTGGTAACTGTTCTACATGTACATCTGCATGGATACTCTGTAAATCACATTTAAGTGCCTGCAGAGTGTTCATCAAACCACCTTCACAATTCTCTATTATACCAATCTCATATAGCATGCGGAAAGAACGAACACCTATATCTTTCTGTACGAGCTCCGATTTCCCTTATTTAATTGTGGTGATTGTTTCTCCCTATGTAAGTCAGTGTCAACAAAATATTGTCACATTCGGAGGAGAAAGTTGGTGATTGGAATTTGGTGAGAAGATTATGTCACAACGAAAAATGCCTTTCTTTTAATGATGTCCAGCCCAAATCCTGTATCATTTCTGTGACTCTCTTTCCCATATTTTGCGATAATACAAAACGTGCTGCCCGTCTTTGAACTTTTTCGATGTACTCCATCAGTCCTATCTGGTAAGGATCTCACACCGTGCAGCAGTATTCTAAAAGATGATGGACAAGTGTAGTGTAGGCAGTATCCTTAGTAGATCTGTTACATTTTCCAAGTGTCCTGCCAATAAAATGCAGTGTTTAGTTAGCCTTCCCCACAACATTTTCTATGTTTTCCTTCCAATTTAAGTTGTTCATAATAGTAATACCTAGGTGTTCAGTTGAATTTACAGCTTTTAGATTAGACTGATTTATCATGTAACCAAAGTTTAATGAATTCCTTTTAGCACTCATGTGGATGACCTCACACTTTTCATTATTTAGGGTCAACTGCCAATTTTTGCACCATTCAGATATCTTTCCTAAATCGTTTTGCAATTTGTTTTGATCTTCTGATGACTTTATTAGCCGATAAACGACAGCGTCATCTGCAAACAACCTAAGACGGCTGCTCAGATTGTCTCCCAAACGAACCTCTGGGGTGGTGGTGAAACTGGAGTATCTTCGTTTAGTAAATATGCAGGTTTCAGTTGGACAGTGGAAATGTTTTTTACTTAGTCTTTCATTTTGAGTCCAAAAAATTTTGGTGTTCTTTCCATGACTTCGTATGGGCCTTCATATGGAGGTACTAACGACTTTTTAACTCTATCAACCTTTACAAATATGTATATCTAAAAACAAAGATGATGTAACTTACCAAACGAAAGCGTTGGTATGTTGATAGACACACAAACAAACACAAACACACACACACAAAATTCTTGCTTTCGCAACCCACGGTTGTTTCATCAGGAAAGAGGGAAGGAGAGGGAAAGACGAAAGGATGTGGGTTTTAGGGGAGAGGGTAAGGAGTCATTCCAGTCCCGGGAGCGGAAAGACTTACCTTAGGGGGAAAAAAGGACAGGTTTACACTCGCGCACACACACATATCCATCCGCACATATACAGACACAAGCAGACATTTGAAAGGCCTTTACATATTATATTTACAAATATGTGTGTTGATGTGCTGAGGTCCTTGTATACAAATGTTGTCTGTTTTACTTTGTGAGCTATTTGCACAGGTTTAGTCGGTTCATATATTGTTTTAGTTGTGAAACAAATTGGGGTAAGTCTGAATCCCTTTTTGTTCCGTCTTTTTGAAAAAAATCACCAGGTATCCTGATGGGTGAACCATAAACCATTTCTGCCATCATAGCATTTGTGTTTTCTCTGATTGAGCAATGAAGACCAAGAAGGATTACAGGTATTGTTTGAGTCCATTTCGTAGTTGAATGGGAATGGATTGCTGCTTTTAAGTGAGCGATGAAATCTTTATATTTTTCCATTGGATTGGGGATGATATGCAGTAGTTTGAGTTTGATTACAACCACATATTTTTGATAGTGATTGAAATATCTCAGAATTAAATTGTCTTCTGCAGTTGGTTACTATTTGGTAAAAGGTGTGCCAAATCTAGTATTCAAACAATTGCAGAAAGCTTGAGCTACAGCTTGTGCATGTATATCCCAAAGTGGTGTTACCTCTGTCCAATTCATAACTCTATCGATGCATGTTAAGCAATACGTATATTCATCAGAAGAAGGCATTGGCCCTATCAAATCCAGATGAATTAGTTTAAAATGTTCACCAGTGTTGGGAAAGTGTCCTATTGGTGAATGCACGCCATGATACCTTTTTTTTTTTTTTTGACAAGCATTACACGCTCGTGACCAATTTGCAATGTCTTTTTTCATATTCATCCAGACACATCTCGATGTAATCATTTTTACAGTTGTCTTGATACCTGGATGAGCCAAATTATAATAATGTTGAAAAATAGCATAACAGAATTGTTCAGGAATATAAGGTCGATTACTTTGTGTCGAGACATCACACCACAATTGCTTTCCTGTCTGAGTCAAATAGTATTTTAATTAAAACGAAGTATTATTGCCAGATTGAAGTTGATGAAGCTCTTCATCATTTTCTTGTGCTTGGGCTATCTCTTCATAGTTAATTGGAGCCTATTCTTCAAGCCTTGAAAAGCTATCAGCCACAACATTTGCTTTACCAGAAATATGTTGCAAATCTGTTGTAAACTGTGAAATATAATGGAGATAATGAAATTGGATAGGCGTTGCTTTCTCATTTTTATGCTTGAATGCATATGTTAGAGGCGCATGATCAGTATAAATAACAAAGTCTCTACCTTCTGTCAGATATTTGAAATACTTGACAGCCATATATATAATAACAGTTGTCTGTCATATGTGGAATACTTCTTCTGTGTCAGCGTGAACTTTTTTGAAAAGAATACAATAGGTTTCCATTGTTTATCTTGCCACTGTTGGAACACAGCACCAGTTTTAAAATCTGATGCATCCATAAATAATGCGAGTTGGCTGTGCAAACCCGGAAATGTTAAAGGCATTGCATTTGTGAGATCTTCTTTACATTTTTGGAACTGAGCAATTGCTTCTTCTGTCCAGTCAATATGTCTTCGGTCATTTTTAGTTGCTCCTTTTGGGTAATCATACAACAAGGCTTGATTTTCTGCAGCATGTTCTAAATGCCTACGAGAAAAATTGATGATTCTTAAAAATTTTCGAAGTTCACGAACAGTTTCAGGTCGCTTGTAGTTCATCAGTGCAGACACTTTTTCTGGAGCCAGCTTTGTTCCTGCAGGTGTGATTAATTGTCCTAAGAATGTCAATTCTTGTACTCCAAATATGGATTTTCCAACATTTATTACCAGACCACACTGATTCAATTGTTTAAAGAGTAAATTTAGATGCTCAATATGTTGTTCTGGAGATTCTGATGCTATTAAAATATCATCCAGATAAGGAAAGCAGAAATCCAGCTCTCTCACAACTTCATGTATAAACCTTTGAAATGTGCTAGGTGCTCTTCGAAGTCCGAAGGGCATATAATTAAATTCATACAGACCAAAAGGAGTAATAACGACTGACTTTGGTTTGTCTTCTTCGGCTAACATAATTTGATAATACACTTTTAGTAGGTCAATCTTGGGGAATATCTTCATATTCTGCAGCATAAAGTTTATGTCATCTACTTGAGGGACTGGATACCGGTCTGGGAGACTCCTGCCATTAAGATGACGATAATCACCACAAACTCGCCACTGACCATTTGACTTCATAACAAGGTACAGTGGACTGGCCCATTGTGATTGTGATGGACGTATGATACCATTATTCAACAGAAACTGAAATTCTTTCTTAGCTATTTGCAATTTATGTGGGTCCAATCGATGAGCTTTACTATATACCAGTGGTCGACTATAAGTAGTGATATAATGCTGTACTTTATGCTTTAACACCTTTGGTACTATAGATGGATTTTTGGCTCAGGAAATTTCTCTAACAGCTTTGAATACTGACATTTTGCATAGAGTTAGCTTACTGAATCGTTGGCATTCACAGTGGTTCCCTCTGCAGAAATTTTTAACTTAGTAATGTTATCAATCACCTTTTTATTTTTCAGATCCACGAGTAAACCAAAATGAAGAAAATTGGCTCCAAATATTCCTTTTGATACATCTGCTACTATAAATGGCCATTCAAACTTAAATGCTTAACAGATTTGACCCCTAAGTTTTTATTTCAGAACCATTTGTGGCATAGAGACTAAAGTCAGAGCGTTCAAGTTTTTTAGTTTTTGACACTGGTATAACAGAGAAATCTACCAGATTAGATCATCCACAAGTTCTGTCTTTAACAAATAATCGATATTTACGGCTTACTGTAGGAACTAGAGCAGAACACTCAGCCACTTTTGACTCTATCCTGCTTTGTTTTCCTTATTTTTCCATTGGCAAGGAAGTACATACTTTTCAGGTTTACAGCGTGAGTCAAATTTGAGTGATAACAATATTTACCATTTGTTTTGAACTGTGTTCTGTTTCTACTTCTGCTGCGCGATCTGGATTTATTTGATTCTCGGAGCAACTTAACTTCATTTTCTAAGTCTTTAATTTTTACAATAAGATCTTGGACTGATAAGGATGTGGAAGAAACTGATTGGGATGAGGTAATTTGAAGCTCCTCAGCATGTTGCATTTATACTAAACGATTGGCCACCTGCACAATTTTCCCCATCGTTTCTTCTGATATCACTAATATACTTTGACTATTACTAGGAAGTTCATCGAGCCACAATGTTTTTAAAGCGTTTTCCAACAAGTTGGTCCCAGCATAGTTTCGCATTTTTCGCAATAACTGGCTAGGTTTCATATCGCCCAGTTCCAACCCACTCAACAGTTTTTTATTTTATGCTCTTCACTTTCCTTGAAAATTGTTAAGAGTCGTTCTTTTTCCAGCAAATATTTATTATTTTTGTCAGTGGTTACCAGATCCCAGATGTTTTCAACATATTTCGGCTCAAGCTGGGCCAGCAGGTAATTGAACTTAGTTTCTTCCATTGCTATAGCAGCGACTGTGAACTGAGCTTCGGCTTGGCAAAACCAAATATTGAGCTTTTCTACCTAAAAGGAAGGAAACTTTATGCTTACTTATAGATTTCCGGAGTACTCATAGGATTGCCCCCATCAAGGCCACTTCCTGTTGGCATTTTGACTATTTTTATTAAACACCATCTGTGACGAATTCCAGCAGATCCCACGTTGGACAGTTTGCTGATAATTATGTTGCAGGATTTTTTTTGTTGCCTCGCCAATCACGTCGGGGTCACCACTTATTGGTGGTGTCTAATTAAGGTAAGTCCGCAGCTCGTGGTCTTGCGGTAGCGTTCCCGTTTCCCGCGTATGAGGTCCCGGATTTGATTCCTGGCAGGGTCAGGCATTTTTCCTGCCTCGAGATGACTGGGTGTTGTTGTGTCATCTGCATTATCATCATTCATCCCCATTGCGGTTGGAGGAAGGCAATGGCAAACCACCTCCATTGGACCTTGTCCAGTACGGGGGTGCGGGTCTCCCGCATCGTTCCCTACGCTCCTCAGAGTATGGGATCTCATCATTAACTAAGGTAAACATACACAAATAAGAACTCATAACTTCTTTATTGTTGTTGTTGTGGTCTTCAGTCCAGAGACTGGTATGATACAGCTCTCCATGCTACTCTGTCCTGTGCAAGCTTCTTCATCTCCCAGTACCTACTGCAGCCTACATCCTTCTTAATCTGCTTAGTGTATTCATATCTTGGTCTCTTTCTACGATTTTTACCCTCCACACTGCCTCCAGTACTAAAATGATGATCCATTGATGCCTCAGAACATGTCCTACCAACCAATCCCTTCTTCTGGTCAAGTTTCCCACAAATTTCTCCCCCATTCTGTTCAGTACCTCATCATTAGTTATGTGATCTACCCATCTAATCTTCAGCGTTCTTCTGTAGCACCACATTTCGAAAGATTCTATTCTATTCTTGTCCAAACTACTTATTGTACATCTTTTCACTTCCATATGTGGCTACACTCCATACAAATACTTTGAGAAAAGACTTCCCGACACTTAAATCTACACTCGATGTTAACAAATTTCTCTTCAGAAACACTCTCTTTGCCATAGCCAGTCTACATTTTATATCCTCTCTACTTCGGCCATCATCAGTTATTTTGCTCCCCAAATAGCAAAACTCATTTACTACTGTAAGTGTCTCATTTCCTAATCTAATTCCCTCAGCATCACCTGATTTAATTCAACTACATTCCATTATCCTCGTTTTGCTTTTGTTGATATTCATCTTATATCCTCCTTTCAAGACACTGTCCATTTCATTCAACTGCTCTTCCACATCCTTTGCTGTCTTTGACAGAATAACAATGTCATCAGCGAACCTCAAAGTTTTAATTCTTCTCCATGGATTTTAATTCCTACTCTAAATTTTTCTTTTGTTCCCTTTACTGCTTGCTCAATATACAGATCGAATAACATCAGGGATAGGCTATAACCCCGTCTCAGTTCCTTCCCAATCACAGCTTCCCTTTCATGCCCCTCGACTCTTATAACTACCAGCTGGTTTCTGTTCAGATTGTAAATAGCCTTTCGCTCCCTGTGTTTTACCACTGCCACCTTCACAATTTGAAAGAGAGTGTTCCAGTCAATATTGTCAAAAGCTTTCTCTAAGTCTACAAATGCTAGAAATGTAGGTTTCCCTTTCCTTAATATATTTTCTAAGATAAGTCGTAGGGTCAGCTTTGCCTCACGTGTTCCAATATTTCTACGGAATCCAAACTGATCTCCCCCGAGGTCGGTTTCTACTAGTTTTTCCATTCGTCTGTAAAGAATTTATGTACGTATTTTTCAGCCGTGGCTTATTAAACTGAGAGCTCAGTAATTTTCACATCCGTCAACACCTGCTTTCTTTGGGATTGGAATTATTATATTCTTCTTGAAGTCTGAGGTTATTTCGCCTGTCTCGTACATCTTGCTCACTAGATGGTAGAGTTTTGTCAGGGCTGGCTCTCCCAAGGCTGTCAGTAGTTCTAATGGAATGTTGTCTACTACCGACTCCTTGTTTTGACTTAGGTCTTTCAATGCTCTGTCAAACTCTTCATGCAGTATCATATCTCCCATTTCATTTCATTTCATCTACCTCCTCTTCCATTTCCATAATATTGTCCGCAAGAACATCACCTTTGTATAGACCCTCTATATACTCCTTCCACCTTTCTGCTTTCCCTTCTTTGCTTAGAACTGGTTTTCCATCTGAGCTCTTGATATTCATACAAGTGGTTCTCTTTTCTCCAAAGGTCTCTTTAATTTTCCTGTAGGCAGTATCTATCTTACCCCTAGTGAGATAAGCCTCTACATCCTTACATTTGTCCTCTAGCCATCCCTGCTTAGCCATTTTGCACGTCCTGTCGATCTCATTTTTGAGATGTTTGTATTCCTTTGTGCCTGCTTCATTTACTGCATTTTTGTATTTTCTCCTTTCATCAATTAAATTCAATATTTCTTCTGTTATCCAAGGATTTCTATTAGCCCTCATCTTTTTACCTACTTGATCCTATGCTCCCTTCACTACTTCATCCCTCAAAGCTCACTACTTCATCCCTCAAAGCTACCCATTCTTCTTCTACTGTATTTCCTTCCCCCATACTTATCAATTGTTCCCTAATGCTCTCCCTGAAACTCTTTACAACCTCTGGTTATTTCAGTTTATCCAGGTCCCATCTCCTCAATTTACCACCTTTTTGCAGTTTCTTCAGTTTTAATCTACAGTTCATAATCAATAGATTGTGGTCAGAGTCCACATCTGCCCCTGGAAATGTCTTACAATTTAAAACCTGGTTCCTAATCTCTGTCGTGTCATTATATAATCTATCTGAAATCTTCCAGCCTACAATCAATTGCTGCTAAGACTGGCCTAAAAATAGCATTTAACAAAACTGAATTCATCATGAACATCAAACATGCTCCTCCTCGTATTGAAATACAACAAGAGAAAATCAAGCAGTTGAAGAAATTTAAATATCTTGGAGAAATAATTACACCTGAAAGTTCAGGAAATGCAGCTGTAGGAAGTAGATGTTCTAAACTAGAAGGTGCTTTCCATCTGTGCAAAGACTTATACAAAAGCAAAAGCCTGTCTTTATACCTAAAAGTTTGTCATTATAACACCGTAATTAGACCGTCAGCTTTGCATGCATCAGAAGAAAGGACCACTACGAAAACTTGAAAAGACTGGAAAGTTTTGAGGAAAATCCTTGGCCCTATCAAAGACACTGTGAATTATAGGAACGTAAAGAAGACATTGTTACCAGCATGGGGAAGTGGAGAATGATGATTTTTGGTCATCTGGAAAGAATGAAGCTGCAAAGACTTACTCATCGCATACATTCATCAATTTCAAAAACATAATCATATTGAAAATGCGCAAGCCAAGTTAAAAAGGATTTACAGGAAGCTGAAATTTCATTTGATGACATTCAGGATCGTTCAGTTTTCAGAGAAAAAGTCAAAATTACTAAAAACCTTACTTCGCTTATTACACCAGTTCCACTTCCTGCCTGCAAATGGTCAATCTACGTGGTCCATAGAAGGCTGAAGCAATAGTTGGGTGGGCGGTGGGGGGGGGGGGGGGGGGGGGGGGATCTGAAACCTTCCAGTATCTCCAGGCCTTTTCCACCTATACAACGTTCTTTCATGTCTCTTCCGTTCCCTTCTATCTAATTCCAGCCGCCCATGACTATTAAATTTTCGTCTTTCTTCACTATCTGAATAATTTATTTTATCTCATCATACATTTCATCAATCTCTTCGTCATCTGCGGAGCTAGTTGGTATATAAACTTGTACTACTGTAGTAGGTGTGGGCTTCGTGTCTATCTTGGCCACAATAATGCATTCACTATGCTGTTTGTAGTAGCTTACCTGCACTCCTATTATTTTTATTCATTACTAGACCTACTCCTGCATTACCCATATTTGATTTTGTATTTATAACCCTTTATTCACCTGACCGGAAGTCTGGTTCCTCCTACCACCGAACATCACTAATTCCCAGTATATCTAACTTTAACCTATCCACTTCCCTTTTTAAATTTTCTAACCTACCTGCCCAATGACGGTATCTGACATTCCACACTCCAATCCGTAGAATTCCAGTTTTCTTTCTCTTGATAACGATGTCCTCCTGAGTAGTCCCACCCGGAGATCTGAATGGGGGACTATTTTACCTCCGGAATATGTTACCCAAGAGGACGCCATCATCATTTAACCATACAGTAAAGCTGTATGCCCTCGGGAAAAATTATGGCTGTAGTTTCCCCTTGCTTTCAGCCGTTCGCAGTATCAACACAGCAAGGCCATTTTGGTTAGTGTTACAAGGCCAGATCAGTCCATCATCCAGATCGTTGCCCCTGCAACTACTGAAAAGGCTGCTGCCCCTCTTCAGGAACCACGCATCTGTATGGCCTCTCAACAGATACCCCTTCGTAGTGGTTGCACCTACAGTACGGCTATCTGTATTGCTGAGGCATGCAAGCCTCCCCACCAATGGCAAGGTCTGTGGTTCGTTATTACATAATTTTATAATACATGAGTTGGTGTATTACTTAGGCAACGATACATTCGCAACTCTCTAAAACAAGACAATCTTCTTTTGTCTCTTGTGACGTCACAGACCATATGGAGGGCTTATTTCAATAGTGGTACAAGTCCATTGGTGTTCATTCTGAGACACAGAGTCCTAAAGTTAAATGAGTGCTGAAAAATCTGCAGTTGGGATACCACAAATATTTAAGTATATTTACTGTAATATTTCTTATCCCATCTGCAGATTTTTCAGTGCTCATTTAACTTTAGGACTCTGTATCTCAGAACAAGGCTTTTGGTCAGGTGAATACAGGGTTATAAATACAAAATCAAATAGGAGTAATGCAGGGGTAGGTTTAATAATGAATAAAAAAATAGGAGCATGCGTAAGCTATTACAAACAGCATAGTGAACGCATTATTGTGGCCAAGATAGACACGAAGCCCACACCTACTACAGTATTACAAGTTTATATGCCAAGTAGCTCTGCACACAATGACGAAATTGTTGAAATGTATGATGAGATAAAAGAAATTATTTAGGTAGTGAAGGGAGACAAAAATTTAATAGTCATGGGTGACTGGAATTCAAGAGTAGGAAAAGGGAGAGAAGGAAATATACTAGGTGAATATGGATTGGGGCTGAGAAATGAAAGAGGAAGCCGGCTGGTAGAATTTTGCACAGAGCAGAACTTAATCATAGCTAACACTTGGTTCAAGAATCATGAAAGAAGGTTGTATACATGGAAGAACCCTGCAGATACTAGAAGATATCAGAAAGATTAAGACATTTCCAGGGGCAGATGTGGACTCTGACCACAATCTATTGGTTATGAACTGTAGATTAAAACTGAAGAAAATACAAAAAGGTGGGAATTTAAGGAGATGGGACCTTGATAAACTGACTAAACCAGATGTTGTAGAGAGTTTCAGGGAGAGCATAAGGGAACAAATGACAGGAATGGGGGAAAGAAATACAGTAGAAGAAGAATGGGTAGCTTTAAGGGATGAAGTAGTGAAGGCAGCAGAGGATCAAATAGGTAAAAATACAAGGGCTTGTAGAAATCCTTAAGTAACAGAAGAAATATTTTATTTAATTGTTGAAAGGAGAAAATATAAAAATGCAGTAAATGAAGCAGGCAAAAAGAAATACAAACATCTAAAAAATGAGATCGACAGGAAGTTCAAAATGGCTAAGCAGGGATGGCTAGAGGACAACTGTAAGGGTGTACAGGCTTATCTCACTAGGGGTAAGATAGATACTGCCTACAGGAAAATTAAAGAGACCTTTGGAGAAAGGAGAACCACTTGTATGAATGTCAAGAGCTTTGATGGAAACCCAGTTCTAAGCAAAGAAGGGAAAGCAGAAAGGTGGAAGGAGTGTATAGAGGGTCTATACAAGGGCAATGTACTTGAAGACTGTATTATGGAAATGGAAGAGGATGTAGATGAAGATGAAATGGGAGATATGATACTGCGTGAAGAGTATGACAGAGCACTGATAGACCTGAGTCGAAATAAGGCCCCCGGAGTAGACAAAATTCCATTAGAACTACTGACAGCCTTGGGAGAGCCATTCCTGACAAAACTCTACCATCTGGTGAGCAAGATGTATGAGACAGGCGTAATACCCTCAGATTTCAAGAAATATATAATAATTCCAATCCCAAAGAAAGCAGGTGTTGACAGATGTGAAAATTACCGAACTATCAGTTTAATAAGTCACAGCTGCAAAATACTAACGCAAATTCTTTACAGACGAATGGGAAGACTGATAGAAGGCGACCTCGGGGAAGATCAGTTTTGATTCCGTAGAAATGTTGCAACATGTGCGGCAATACTGACCCTACGACTTATCTTAGAAGAAAGATTAAGGAAAGGCAAACCTACGTTTCTAGCATTTGTAGACTTAGAGAAAGCTTTTGACAATGTTGATTGGAATACTCTCTTTCAAATTCTGAAGGTGGCGCGGGTAAAATACAGGGAGGCAAAGGCTATTTACAATTTGTACAGAAAGTAGATGGCAGCTATAAGAGTCAAGGGGTATGAAAGGGAAGCAGTGGTTGGGAAGGGAGTGAGACTGGGTTGTAGCCTATCCCCGATGTTATTCAATCTGTATATTGAGCAAGCAGTAAAGGAAACAAAAGGAAAGTTCGGAGTAGATATTAAAATCCACGGAGATGGAATAAAAACTCTGAGGTTTGCCGATGATATTGTAATTCTGTCAGAGACAGCAAAGGACTTGGAAGAGCAGTTGAACGGAATGGACAGTGTCTTGAAAGGAGGGTATAAGATGAATATCAACCAAAGCAAAACGAGGATAATGGAATGTAGTTGAAACAAGTGAGGTGATGCGGAGGGAATTAGATTAGGAAATGAGACACTTAAAGTAGTAAAGGAGTTTTGCTATTTGGGGAGCAAAATAACTGATGATGGTCGAAGTAGAGAGGATATAAAATGTAGACTGGCAATGACAAGGAAAGCGTTTCTGAAGAAGAAAAATTTGTTAACATCGAGTATAGATTTAAATGTCAGGAAATCGTATCTGAAAGTATTTGTATGGAGTGTAGCCATGTATGGAAGTGAAACGTGGACGATAACTAGTTTGGACAAGAAGAGAATAGAAGCTTACGAAATGTGGTGCTACAGAAGAATGCTGAAGATTAGATGGGTAGATCACATAACTAATGAGGAGATATTGAATAGAATTGGGGAGAAGAGGAGCTTGTGACACAACTTGACTAGAAGAAAGGATCGCTTGGTAGGACATGTTCTGAGACATTGAGGGATCACCAATTTAGTACTGGAGGGCAGCGTGGAGGGTAAAAATCGAAGAGGGAGACCAAGAGATGAATACACTAAGCAGATTCAGAAGGATGTAGGGATGTAGGCTGCAGTAGGTACTGGGAGATGAAGCTTGCACAGGATAGAGTAGCATGGAGAGCTGCATCAAACCAGTCTCAGGACTGAAGACCAGAACAACAACAACATCTCAGAATGAACAAAAATGGACTTAGACCATTATTAAGATAAGGCCTTCATATATCTGATGCCAACCTTATCGATGTCAAAACACTCACTAACACACACCAAAACACCATATGACAGAGCAACCTGCTCCAACAAGTCTTCTAAATATGGAAGCTGAGACATTTTTGTTTGTTATGGAGGAGGACTGGCATACAATATTATATAAAATATACAGAATTTTTTCTGCTCAGTGTCTGGGTGTGAATATTTTGATCAGTAACAATAGAAAAAAAGTTATTAGTATGTCCAGTAACAACTGATAAAGCATACAGCTGCATCTATAATTTTAGGAATGGACATCTGCCTGTAAATAATTACTTGATATTTTCACTCACAGTCATATATTTTAAAGATCAGATAAATACTCAGAGTTGCATTAAAAACAGTAAAAATATGTAAAATTGGATGCACAATATTTGTAATCCTGTGACAAAGGATTCATAGGTAATGGAACATTAATAAAAAGTTACATAGTAAGTTATGGGGCATTAGTTTCTTTGACTCAACTTGTGCACTGGAATGGCATAAGTGTAGTTTCATAAAAACATGAACAGTGTTACCAATTGCCCGCTATTTTCTAGCTCACTTACTTTCAAGAACAAGGGAAAAATATTTTTAAGTACATGTTGTGCCTAACACCCAATTTATTTAAACACATGAATGCTCATAAAATCACACATTGATGAAAAATTTTCTGTATCTCCCAGTGCAAACTGAATGAAGATATCATACAGAGAACTTTGTTGTAATAGTGTCACAAAAAATTGTAAAATATTTCTTTTCAACAGTAATTGAGACCAGAAGAAGAATTAGGATTAATTTATGGAAAACATCTGGAAAAAGTGGCCCAATGTGATGCGTCTTTTATCATTCCCAAACAAATATTTTTATTTAATAACAATTCTGTCATAAGCCAAATAACAGTTACCAAGATTTTTTTCCTAATTCATACAAATAGTTAAGTTTTTAAATTTATATCACGATGCATAAAGACATTTGCATTATACATAAAATTATGAATGGTACTCAAAGAACATGTTGACTGTGGCCCAATTACAAGCAGTTAATTGATTAAATAAACGTGCTGCGGCACTTTGTCCATGTGACCAGGATCACAACTGTGGGCTAATCCTACAACAGGTCTCGAGTATAAGTTCAACAAACATTAAATAAAGGACATTAAAATGCATACATCTCCACTGAAACAATAAGCTCCAGGTCTACAAATACATATGTATAATGTTGGTATCTGAAGTCCATTAGCCACCTCATCACTAGGAGGTACACAATCTAACTAAATTTTCATTTTACTAACAATCATAGCAAGCGTAAGGTAAATGACAACACTTTGGTGTCATAAGACAATGTTATTCTGTTCCCATATAGACAAGATATGCCCAAGATGGCCAAACACTACCCACGTGTAAAAACTAAAGCAAACAACAATACTTGTCTGACTGGTCACATGGTTGTTACACATAAATCAAGTGAAGTACTTAAATAAACTACAGGGCCCCTAAAACAGTATTAAGATGGTAATGACAATTAAAGCACTATTTTAAAAAAAAAAAAAAATCAAGAAACTCAGTGCTCAAGTGGCCCAAAAGCTGTCATCACATGGCTGCAAGGACCTTACAATAATAAAAACACTGAGTAATTACTTCCCCAAAATCACTAAAGGCAATTTCTAATCTGACAACACCCCTACCAACGTGGGCACAATACCAAAAAATGGCAATAAACTACACAATTTGAGGCTGGAATGTGAGATCCGTAGAAGTGTATGTGATCTGCCAGCACCTAGGCCTTGTGTGAAAGGCTGCCAAAACAGAGGGAGGAGCGTCCCTGATGTGAACCAGCAGAACAGCAACATGTTAACTGCTGTCAATATGGGGTTGTCAACGTACACCAATCAACCAAAGGCAAACAAGTTTGGTAGAAATTAACGTACACAGCAATATGTAAATGGGCAATTACAGATTGTTTTCAAAGAAACCAACTATTAAAATGTCAGTATAGGAGTGCCCCACTCATAAACATAGCAAGTTAACCTTACTAGCAATAACAAGAAACGTACAAAGTCATTTAAAAGAATAATTACCTAATAATCCAAACAAGATTACTTAAGTTAAGGTATATCTTTACTGGGGCCTCTTAGGGACTAATAGAGTCCAAATGGCAGATGGCCGGTTAAAGTGTACACATATAATCTGAAGGGATCCGCAACACAGAGCAAAGGAGTGTGCAGATACAAGCATACACACTCACCTTTAGGTTGAGTGCACACAACTTTAGTGATAGGCCGAAACCAATAACTTGCCCCTAAGTACAGTACTTACTGAATATTCTTCACAGATAATTTCAAACAAATGCCAAGGAGGCCAGCAGCTTCAGGACTCCAGGAAGGCACCAGATAATACTGCACAATATGTTAGCAAAAAAGGTGCCTTTGAAAAAGGATAGTGTGATGCTCTTGTCAAAAACAGAAAAGTTGAACAGTTCGTTGTGTAAAGAATGTAATAAAAAGGTGATGAAAGGAATCTTATGTGTTACGTGCAGTTACTGGTTACACGAAAGGTGTGCCAAAATGAACTTAAAATACATCAGTGATGATTATTTATGGACATGTCTTTGATTATTTATGGACATGTCTTGGCTGTTTACATTTCAAAACATCCGAACTTGAAAAAGCACTGAAAACAAAAAGCGAAATTATAAAGATATTACAAGGTGATATTGAGATGTTGAAAAGTGAAGTCTTGACTCTAAAGCAAGAAAACAATAAATTACTACGAGAAAAAGAAATCAGTGTGTCTGAAAACTGTGAAACAAAAATTAAACAACATTGTGACAATTCATATACATATACTAACAGTGGACCGATAAACATCAAAACGGTGACTCCAGATAAAGATAAAACAATAAATAACATAAGTAAAGTAATAGTGTTGGCGGATAGTCATGGTTGTGGACTAGCGGAAATTTTCAACCAGAAAACACAACTAAAATCAACAGGTTTTACTAAACCAAACGCCCCGTTTTCTGAAGTAGGGAAGCTAGTACAATCTACCGATTGTACTAGTCTTAATCAAAATGATTTTGTTGTATTATTAGGAGGGTCAAACGATGTATACAAAAATGAAACTGAAAAGGCCTAACAAAGTCTGAAAAGATGCTTAAGCCACCTTACTCACACAAATGTGGTAGTATGTAATATTCCACATAGATATGACTTACCAAAATGGCCCTGTGTGAACAAAGAAATTGCAGAGGCAAATGAGCATCTGTTAGGAATGTGTAAGAATTTCAGAAATGTGGCGACTACAGACGTTAGCAATATTGGTCTAAGATTTCATACTGTGCGTGGCCTACATCTTAACCTTTTGAGGAAACAAGCGATAGCCAAACAAATAGCCAATATTGTGTCAGAAAGGCAGAAAAAATCCTGTGGTAAAAAGCTGATTCTTCATTGGCATTGCCCTCTCAATTCAAATACACAGAAACATTCAACGGACTCTAAATGAAATTACAAAGTCATTCTTCATCGGAGGAAACAAAAGAAATGGAAAACAGTACAAAAAATATAAATCAATCCAATGCCACTGAAGAAGTGAATCTGACATCAAAAATATCTAATAATCCTCTGCAGGAGAAAAAGATGACAGCAAAATCACCATCTATTGATGAGCAACAGAAGAGGAATAAGCCAGCAGTTCCAGTGCCAAGAAGGAAGATTACAGCCTCACCAGAAGTGAAGTGCTCAGCATCAAAAGAGCCAACAATGGTACATCTACATAAGAGGAATGCATTGACTCCAGCTCACTTAAGTAAATTTTTTCTGATGGGAGCCAGAAAAAGGACAAAAAGTTAAATACAGGAGGGGTAAATACCTCAGTCAATACATTAATAATTACACATCAAAACATTCAATCAATCAAAAAGAAACTCTTAAACTTACAAGTAGCTGTAGAAAGCAATGGTATAAGACCTACTGTTCTCTTTGTAACCGAACATTGGCTAAAACAATGAAATAACTTGTATAAACTTTGACAATTATAAGTTAGTATCATACTTTTGCAGAAAGAATTTAAAAAATGGTGGTAGCTGCATATTTGTTAGAGATTGCATCTCCTGCCCTGTAACTGAAATTCCATTGGAAAGGTATGCAACTGAAAAACATTTTGAGTGTAGTGGTATAAGAATTGAACTGCAAAATGTAAGCTTTGTAATAATGTCTTTAGACAGAGCTCCCAGTGGTGATTTCAGTGTGTTCATAAAAAAACCTTGATAGGCTGCTATCACAAATTTGGAAGAACAAGTTAATTTTATGCAGAGACTTGAATATTGACTCCATATCTGAATCAAAATCTAAAACGGAAATAGAGAGCTTACTTATAATGTATGGTTTACATAGCACAATTCAAAACTATACGAGAATAGGTATGAATACTCAAACTGCCATTGATTACATAATTACAAATATTCAGTCTGACAAATATTATTGCCTTATAGAAGACATGAATTTATCAGATCACAACTCACAGACAGTAATAATAAAAGAAGTAGGGAAATTAGATTTATTCAGCTTTATCCCTTACAGGGATATGAGAAGTTCTAACATAACAAACCTAAAGATAAAACTACAAAATGAAAATTGGCCAGAAATGTACTTATTGGTATCTAATAGTGTTAATGATAAATATAACAGTTTCCTAGATATCTATTTAAAAACCATTGAAGAGTGTTTGCCAACCAAAAATAAACCAATAAAGAAAAAGCAAGGAAATCTGCCCTGTCTAACAAAAGGTCTACTAGTATCCTGTAAAAAGTTGAAATTCTTCATCCAATTTGGAAACCTCCAGATAGGCTTATTCATTTTGTTGAATATTATAGACCCTATAAAAAGATTTGCAATAAAACTTCAATAGCTGCAAAAAAACTGTATAATGTTAATGTTATTACACAAGCTTCCAACAAAGTCAGAAGCACTTGGAAGATGATAAACAGAGAAACACAAAAGTCATCAGGAAATAACAATAAAAGCTTAAGCCTAAAAATCAATAATGTTGTAACAGAAGATCCAGTAATCATTAGCAACACTTTCAACCAATATTTTACCAGCATCTGCCAACAACTTATACAGGGTGACAATAGTGATTCTCTGCAAGCCCAAAAACTAGTTGAGAATAAACAAAAGTCACCCACTCATGTTACCTGTATCCAGCAACTGAACAAGAGATAAGAAAAATGATAGAGAAACTAAAAAATAAAGCATCCACAGACAAATGGCCTGTTAAATAAAATTTTGAAGCTAACTGCTAGGGAAATTGCTAAACCCCTCTGTCATTTAGTCAACTCACGTCTCGAAAAAGGAATATTCCCAGATGGAACGAAGACTGCCAGAGTACTACCACTATTCGAAAAAGGTGATCAAATGTGCCCAGATAATTACTGACCAGTTAACCTCCTTCACATTTTGTCAAAAATCCTAGGAAAAATAATATTTGTTAGGTTGATGGCATTTTTTTATAAAAACTGTATCACAAATGGTAGACAGTTTGGGTTCCAGAAGGAAAAATCTACAGTGTAAGCTGCATTTGAACTTATTAGTATAATCTCTGCAGGCCTAGATCAAGATCAAATCCCGGTTGGTGTTCTTTGTGACTTATCTGAAGCTTTTGATCTTGTCAATCACCACATATTAATAATGAAGCTACACCACTGTGGAATTATAGGTATTGCTCTTGATATCATACTCATTTCTGCAGAACAGAAAACAAGCAGTGGAAGTGTCACACAATCAAGGGAAACAGCTATCAGAACTACAAGATATAAAATATGGGATGCCACAGGATAGTATTATAGGACCCCTACTTTTCCTTACATACATGAATAGTTTACCTTGTAACATAGACAGTGAATTGATACTCTTCGCAGATGACACAACAAGTATAACTGTGAGACCGAGCTTACAGGAGGCCATAAGTAAAAGTAATCAAACAGTTGAAATGATCACCCACTGGCTTGAAGTGAATGGGTTAATGCTCAATTACAATAAAACTAATGCAATTCCATTTAGGAACAACAAAAGAAAAACAAGTGAACTGACAAATTTGCAAGAGCTAGATGTAAGAGTAGTTGAAATTGCTAAATTTTTAGGGATCACCGTGAACAGTTGTTGGATGGAGAGATCATATTTCCAATATAAGCAATAAACTTAGCAGTGATGTTTTTGCTCCGAGACAAATTAAGCCACTAATAACTGAAGGTGATGTGCCCATGGTGTATTTTTCATACTTCAATTCTGTAGTGAGCTATGGTATAGAAATCTGGGACCACTTGGCTGTGGCAATTAAAATATTCAAATTACAGAAGAGAGCAATTAGAATAATAGGAAACAAAAGAACAAGAGATAGTTGCAAACCTCTTTTCAAAAAATATAAGCTTCTAACCTTCCACAGCTTGTACATATATAAAATTCTGCTCCTTGCTTGGGATCATAAAAGATAAATTCAACAAAAATGAAGATGTACACCACCACCACACCAGAAACACCAAGAAATTAAGAATTCCGCAGCATAACACAACTCAATATGAGAGAAGCAGTGGTTACATGGCAGTAAAGTTGTTCAACTCTTTACCACCACAAATCACTAATGCCAAATCGAAGGATAAGTTTAAAGAGACAGTTAAACAACAGCTATTAGAAACCCCTTTATATTTAATCAGAGAATCTCTTTCAAATGAAAATAACATAAGCAAACAGCCACAGTACACAAAAAAAAATATGAACACAGGTATAGAGAAAAAGAAAAAGTAAATGTGTTAACTTCTTAACAGCATTGCTTTATCTAAATGTTTTGTTTTCTACGGTATTATTGCTGTTAAATCTTTTTATAAATGTAAACAAAACAGGATCTAGAATATGTATGTGCTATAATAATAATAATAAAATTTTATTGTCATTCGGCTGATTACAGCAATAGACAAAGTCAAGAGCTTATATTTCTACATAAACTACTATATTGATGCAAATTGGTTTACATAAAATAGGTACACATTAGAATACAGTATTTTCATCTTCAAAAAATTCATCAATGGTGTAAAATGGATTGTTCACTAGTAGTTTGTATAATTTAGCTTTAAAAATATTTACAGGCAGTTCTTTACAGTCAGCACTTAGTCTATTAAAAAACCTTAGTCCAATGAACTAGGTAGGAATTCTGCGATTTTGATAATCTATGATATGGCACGTCTACAGATGTTCTGTTTCTAGTATTATGGCTATGAATATCACCTATTTTGTAACTGTCGTTGTTGTGGTCTTCAGTCCAGAGACAGATTTGATGCAGCTCTCCATGCTACTCTGCCCTGTGCAAGCTTCTTCATCTCCCAGTACCTACTGCAGCCTACATCCTTCTGAATCTGCTTAGTGTATTCATCTCTTGGTCTCCCTCTACGATTTTTACCCTCCACACTGCCCTCCAGTACTAAATTGGTGATCCCTTGATGCCTCAGAACATGTCCTACCAACCAATACCTTCTTCTAGTCAAGTTTTCCACAAATTTCTCCCCCATTCTGTTCAATACCTCATCATTAGTTATGTGATCTACCCATCTAATCTTCAGCATTCTTCTGTAGCACCACATTTCGAAAACTTCTATTCTCTTCTTGTACAAACTACTCTTCATCTTTTCACTTCCATACGTGGCTACACTCCATACAAATACTTTGAGAAAAGACTTCCCGACACTTAAATCTACACTCGATGTTAACAAATTTCTCTTCAGAAACACTCTCCTTGCCATTGCCAGTCAACATTTTATATCCTCTCTACTTCGACCATCATCAGTTATTTTGCTCCCCAAATAGCAAAACTCCTTTACTACTGTAAGTGTCTCATTTCCTTATCTAATTCCCTCAGCATCACCTGATTTAATTCAACTACATTCCAGTATCCTCGTTTTACTTTTATTTATGTTCATCTTATATCCTCCTTTCAAGACACTGTCCATTCCGTTCAGCTGCTCCTCCAGCTCCTTTGCTGTCTCTGACAGAATTACAATGTCATCGGCAAACCTCGAAGTTTTTATTTCTTCTCCATGGATTTTAATACCTACTCCAAATTTTTCTTTTGTTTCCTTTACTGCTTGCTCAATATACAGATTGAATAACATCGGGGAGAGGCTACAACCCTGTCTCACTCCTTTCACAACCACTGCTTCCCTTTCATGTCCCTCAACTCGTATAACTGCCATCTGGTTTCTGTACAAATTGTAAATAGCGTTTCGCTCCCTGTATTTTATACCTGCCACCTTCAGAATTTGAAAGAGAGTATTCCAGTTAACATTGTCAAAAGCTTTCTCTAAGTCTACAAATGCTAGAAATGTAGGTTTGCCTTTTCTTAATCTTTCTTCTAAGATAAGTCGTAAGGTTAGTATTGCCTCACGTGTTCCAACATTTCTACGGAATCCAAACTGATCTTCCCCGAGGTCCGCTTCTACCAGTTTTTCCATTCGTCTGTAAAGAATTTGCGTTAGTATTTTGCAGCTGTGACTTATTAAACTGATAGTTCGGTAATTTTCACATCTGTCAACACCTGCTTTCTTTGGGATATGGATTATTATGTTCTTCTTGAAGTCTGAGGGTATTTCGCCTGTCTCATACATCTTGCTCCTCAGATGGTAGAGTTTTGTCAGGACTGGCTCTCCCAAGGCCGTCAGTAGTTCTAATGGAATGTTGTGTACTCCCGGGGCCTTGTTTCGACTCAGGTCTTTCAGTGCTCTGTCAAACTCTTCACGCAGTATCATATCTCCCATTTCACTTCATCTACCTCCTCTTCCATTTCCATAATATTGTCCTGAAGAACATTGTCCTTGTATACGCCCTCTATATACTCCTTCCACCTTTTTGCTTTCCCTTCTTTGCTTAGAACTGGGTTTCCATCAAAGCTCTTGATATTCATGCAAGTGGTTCTCCTTTCTCCAAAGGTCTCTTTAATTTTCCTGTAGGCAGTATCTATCTTACATCTAGTGATATGCACCTCTACATCCTTATATTTGTCATCTAGCCATCCCTGCTTAGCCATTTTGCACTTCCTGTTGATCTCATTTTTGAGGTGTTTGCATTCCTTTTTGCCTGCTTCAGTTACTGCATTTTTGTATTTTCTCCTTTCATCAATTAAATTCAATATCTCTTCTGTTACCCAAGTTTTTGTATTAGCCCTCGCCTTTTTACCTATTTAATCTTCTGCTGCCTTCACTATTTTATCTCTGAAAGCTACCCGTTCTTCTTCTACTGTATTTCCTTCCCCCATTCTTGTCAATTGTTCCCTAATGCTCTCCCTGAAACACTCTGCAACCTCTGGTTATTTCATTTTATCCAGGTCCCATCTTCTCAAATTCCCACCTTTTTGCAATTTCTTCAGTTTTAATCTACAGTTCATAACCAAAAGATTGTGGTTAATTGTGGTCAGAGTTCACATCTGCCCCTGGAAATGTCTTACAATTTAAAACCTGATTCCTGAATCTCTGTCTTACCATTATATAATCTATGTGAGACCATCCAGTATTTCCAGGCTTCTTCCATGTATACAACATTCTTTCGTGATTCTTGAACTAAGTGTTAGCTATGAATAAGTTATGCTCTGTGTAAAGTTCTATCAGGCGGCTTCCTCTTTCATTCCTTACTCCCGTTCCATATTCACCTACTATGTTTCCTTCTCTTCCTTTTCCTACTATCGAGTTCCAGTCACTCATGACTATTAAATTTTCGTCTCCCTTCACTATCTGAATAATTTCTTTTATCTCATCATACATTTCATCAATCTCTTCATCATCTGCAGAGCTAGTTGGCATATAAACTTGTACTACTGTGGTAAGTGTGGTCTTCGTATTTATCTTGGCCACAATAATGCATTCACTATGCTGTTTGTAGTAGCTTACCCACATTCCTATTTTCCTATTCGTTATTAAACCTACTCCTCCATTACCCCTGTTTGATTTTGTATTTATAACCCTGTATTTACCGGACCACAAGTCTTGTTCCTCCTGCCACTGAACTTCACTAATTCCCACTATATCTAACTTTAACCCATCCATTTCCCTTTTTAAATGTTCTATCCTACCTGCCCGATTAAGGGATCTGACATTCCACACTCTGATCTGTAGAGCACCAGTTTTCTTTCTTCTGATAACAGTGATGTAACTATGATGTTAATTTCCAGAAATGTTGTTGCTAAAATTTGTTAGTTATCATAGCAAAACTATAGTTAGAATCAGTAAAAGTAATGTATTTTTAATCGGAAAACTGACAAAGCAAATATGTACTTGGACTTACTGCATGGATGTACATCATAAGCTGCTACATAAATAAATAAATATCCCACTGCTTGTGGCTGCGGACAAGTTGTTCAATACATCTCGGTGTATTTAGCACACCATGACTGACTGATGCACTTCACAACCAGTGCTGCACGCAGTGACAGTTGCTCCTTGCTTGCTAAACTAACTGGTAGCAATGGTCAATGCTGCAGGAAAATGCAGGCCCCAACGGTCAACTGTTTCAATATGCTACAATCACCAGTTACACCCGTCCAGCTCCATGTCCCCATGGAAGACTCAGGCACAAGACCTACCCAATCCACGCGCACCCAGCATTTCCCATTGTAGTTCTGTCTACATCTACATCTACATCTACATCCATACTCCGCAAGCCACCTGAAGGTGTGTGGCGGAGGGTACCTTCAGTACCTCTATCGGTTCTCCCTTCTATTCCAGTCTTGTGGAAAGAAGGATTGTCGGTATGCCTCAGTGTGGGCTCTAATCTCTCCGATTTTATCCTCATGGTCTCTTCACAAGATATATGTAGGAGGGAGCAATATACTGCTTGACTCTTCGGTGAAGGTATGTTCATGAAACTTCAACAAAAGCCCGTACCAAGCTACTGCAGAGTCTTCCACTGGAGTTTATTTATCATTTCCGTTACGCTTTCACGATTACTAAATGATCCTGTAACGAAGCGCGCTGCTCTCCATTGGATCTTCTCTATCTCTTCTATCTACCCTATGTGGTACGGATCCCACATTGCTGAGCAGTATTCAAGCAGCGGGCGAACAAGTGTACTGTAACCTACTTCCTTTGTTTTCAGATTGCATTTCCTTAGGATTCTTCCAATGACTCTCATTCTGGCATCTGCTTTACTGACGATCAACTTAATATGATCATTCCATTTTAAATCGCTCCTAATGCGTACTTCCATATAATTTATGGCATTAACTGCTTCCAGTTGCTGACCTGCTATATTGTAGCTAAATGATAAGGGATCTTTCTTTCTATGTATTCGCAGCACATTACACTTGTCTACATTGAGATTCAATTGCCATTCCCTGCACCATGCGTCAATTTGCTGCAGATCCTACTGAATTTCAGTACAATTTTCCATTGTTACAACCTCTCGATATACCACAGCATCATCTGCAAAAAGCCTCAGTGAACTTCCGATGTCATCCACAAGGTCATTTATGTATATCGTGAATAGCAATGGTCCTACGACACTCCCCTGTGGCACACCTGAAATCACTCTTACTTCGGAAGACTTCTCTCCATTGAGAATGGCATGCTGCGTTCTCTTACCTAGGAACTCTTCAATCCAATCACACAATTGGTCTGATAGTCCATATGCTCTTACTTTGTTCATTAAACGACTGTGGGGAACTGTATCAAATGCCTTGTGGAAGTCAAAAAACACGGCATCTACCTGTGAACCCGTGTCTATGGCCCTCTGAGTCTTGTGGACGAATGGCGGGAGCTGGGTTTCACATGACCGTCTTTTTTGAAACCCCTGCTGATTCCTACAGAGTAGATTTCTAGTCTCCAGAAAAGTCACTATACTCGAACATAATACGTGTTCCTTAATTCTACAACTGATCAATGTTAAAGATATAGGTCTATAGTTCTGCACATCTGTTCGACGTCCCTTCTTGAAAACAAGGATGACCTGTGCCCTTTTCCAATCCTTTGGAACACTACGCTCTTCTAGAGACCTACAGTACACCGCTGCAAGAAGGGGGGCAAGTTCCTTCGCGTACTCTGTGTAAAATCAAACTGGTATCCCATCAGGTCCAGCGGCTTTTCCTCTTTTGAGCGATTTTAATTGTCTCTCTATCCCCCTGTCGCCTATTTCGATATCTACCATTTTGTCATCTGTGCGACAATCTAGAGAAGGAAGTACAGTGCAGTCTTCCTCTGTGAAACAGCTTTGGAAAAAGACATTTAGTATTTCGGCCTTTAGTCTGTCATCCTCTGTTTCAGTACGATTTTGGTCACAGAGTGGCTGGACATTTTATTTTGATCCACCTATCGCTTTGACATAAGACCAAAATTTCTTAGGATTTTCTGCCAAGTCATTACATAGAACTTTACTTTCGAATTCATTGAACGCCTCTCACATAGCCCTCCTCACACTATATTTCGCTTCGAGTAATTTTTGTTTGTCTGCAAGGCTTTGGCTATGTTTATGTTTGCTGTGAAGTTCCCTTTGCTTCCACAGCAGTTTTCTAACTCGGTTGTTGTACCACGGTGGCTCTTTCCCATCTCTTACAATCTTGCTTGGCACATACTCATCTAACGCATATTGTACAATGGTTTTGAACTTTGTCCATTGATCCTCAACATATCTGTACTTGAGACAAAACTTTTGTGTTGAGCCGTCAGGTACTCTGAAATCTGCTTTTTGTCACTTTTGCTAAACAGAAAAATCTTCCTACCTTTTTTAATATTTCTAATTACGGCTGAAATCATGGTTGCAGTAACCCCTTTATGATTGCTGATTCCCTGTTCTGCATTAACTGCTTCAAATAGTTCGGGTCTGTTTGTCACCAGAAGGTCTAATATGTTATCACCACGAGTCGGTTCTCTGTCTCAGACTTATCCTACACTATCAGAAGCTGAGCCACCATGTGAAAGCAGCAGTGTTGCATAACAGCTCTGCTGCAATCGCTGCTCAGATTTTGATACTTGTATGGCCACTAGCCAGCTGTCCACCACAATGCATGGCCACTGCCAAACTGTGGCCAAAAGCATGGTAGACCAGCCTGTGGTAAACATGCAGCTACCGTCCCCACACACCCCATCCAACAGTTCCTGTTCCCTCTGTCCTATCACCTCTTCCCAATTCATGTCCCCTCACCCTCACTGTTCACCACTCTCTGCCAATGCACTCATTGACAGCCCTCTGCCAACTCACCCATTGATCTTTTCACCTTCTCTGCTCTTCTTCTCCTCCTCCCAACACTGCACCTGGCAGCCTTTTCCCTACATATTCTGCCAGACAGCACTCTTTTCTGCCCACCTATATCCAGCTATCCTTCACCTTTCACCACCCCACTTCAGATTGCTGCTTTTGTTCAGTGTGAGAGTTGCATTCTGGCTGCAGTGGCTAGAGATAGTGGACATGTGTGCATAAGGTGTGCCTGCTAGGTGTGAATGTTTGAGTCTTTTCTGTTCTGAAGGAGCCTTTGGCCAAAAGTTCAGTGTGAAACAATCCTTTGGATGTGCCTGTCTACAAATTAGTGTGTAATCTTTATGGTCAGTAGTGTGTGTGGTGTGTGGTTGAGGTTTACGGGCACTAAACAACGTGGTCATCAGCGCCCATTTATGGTCAATAGCAGTCTATCCTTTTCATAATATTGTTGATATTCTGACACGGACTCCCCACTCTTCAAAAGTTTCATACATGTTCATAAAATGAAACTAAATATATATACAGGAATGTCATGTCAACATACAGCAAACAATGGGAAAAAAGGGCAAGTAAAGCTTAAAGCAAAATGTTGAAAGTGATAACACTCATCCAGTACTGCTCATAAATATCGTTTCATTAAGCATTTCTAAAGGTGGGATAATAAGTAGTTGTATGCTTACAATGCATATTCAACTTAATGTTACAGGGAAGTCAATGAGAAATCACTAAAGAATGCGATACCAATAATAAGGATGATAATAAAAGTCTAAGCTCTCAGTATGAAGGTGTTCTTAAGGATGACTTTTCCAAAACACAAACAAATGAGGAAAGAACTTACGTTTCAGGTTACCCTGCTATATAACTCTCAAAAACTGCTAGGCAACAGTGGTAGGAAATTTAGTGTCGGACTTCTGGCTGTAATTCTGTCATTCATTGCTGTGTATGTATCTTTATAACATCCAATGAAGACAATTACTGTGATTCCTGTTGCTCAAACTGAATTCTATTTCACAGAACTGCTTAACAATACGTTACTAAAGATTCAACATGCCACAAAACTTTTCCAGTTGAAAATGAGTGTATGGTGTAACTATAAATGTTCATGGAGAATGGTATGGCGCTTTTTTCAGGCAGATACCATCATTGTAAAGAATAAATATCAAGGAAAAGATCTGACACATCTAGTGTAAGAGCTTCCCACACATCTCTTAGTTGCAACTTAAACTACACATCAATTTGTTGATAAGTTATCAAAATCTCGGGACCACAAAAGTAAAAATCATCAACCTGTGTCACCACACTAGATCACAATTATAGTAAGAACTTGAAGCAACAGACTGCATAAGGGAAGGCATTTGTGGCAAATCATAAAACTTAATCGTAAGTTGTGACATAGTCACAAATTGAACACTGACCCAAATACAGAATAAATTTCCTTTATTTTAGACCTATGGCCACAAATTTTTTGTCATCAGACTACTGGTTTCAGTCTGTAATGACCATCTTCAAATCTGTAATATAAATACATGTCCTAATATACTGGATAATTTATGTTTAGCACCTGATGACGCCACTATGGGCCAGTATATTAGGACATGTTTTTGTAAAACAGATCTGAAGGTGGTCATTATAAACCAAACACGGTAGTCTTATGACAAAAAATTTGTTACCACAGACGTAAAGTAAAGGAAATGTTGTTGTTGTGGTCTTCAGTCCAGAGACTGGTTTGATGCAGCTCTCCATGCTACTCTATCCTGTGCAAGCTTCTTCATCTCCCAGTACCTACTGCAGCCTACATCCTTCTGAATCTGCCTAGTGTATTCATCTCTTGGTCTCCCTCTATGATTTTTACCCTCCACACTGCCCTCCAGTGCTAAATTGATGATCCCTTGATGCCTCAGAACATGTCCTACCAACAAATCGCTTCTTCTGGTCAAGTTGTGCCACAAATTTCTCCCCACTTCTGTTCAATACCTCACCATTAGTTATGTGATCTACCCATCTAATCTTCAGGATTCTTCAGTAGCACCACATTTCATAAGCTTCTATTCTCTTCTTGTCCAAACTACTTATCGTACATCTTTTCACTTCCATACGTGGCTACACTCCATACAAATACTTTGAGGAAAGACTTCCCGATATTTAAATCTACACTCGATGTTAACAAATTTCTCTTCAGAAACACTCTCCTTGCCATTGCCAGTCAACATTTTATATCCTCTCTACTTCAACCATCATCAGTTATTTTGCTCCCCAAATAGCAAAACTCATTTACTACTGTAAATGTCTCATTTCCTAATCTAATTCCCTCAGCATCACCTGATTTAATTTGACTACATTCCATTATCCTCGATTTGCTTTTATTTATGTTCATCTTATACTCTCCTTTCAAGACACTGTCCATTTCATTTTGCTGCTCTTCCAGGTCCTTTGCTGTCTCTGACAGAATTACAATGTCATCGGCGAACCTCAAAGTTTTTATTTCTTCTCCATGGATTTTAATACCTACTCCGAACTTTTCTTTTGTTTCCTTTACTGCTTGCTCAGTATACAGATTGAATAGCATCGGCGAGAGGCTACAAGCCCGTCTGACTCCCTTCCCAACCACTGCTTCCCTTTCATGTCCCTCGACTCTTATAACTGCCGTCTGGTTTCTGTACAAATTGTAAATAGCCTTTTGCTCTCTGTATTTTACCCCTGCCACCTTCAGAATTTGAAAGAGATTATTCCAGTCAACATTGTCAAAAGCTTTCTCTAAGTCTACAAATGCTAGAGATATAGGTTTGCCTTTCCTTAATTTAGCTTCTAAGGTAAGTCATAGGGTCAGTATTGCCTCACGTGTTCCAACATTTCTACGAAATCCAAACTGATCTTCCCCGAGGTCGGCTTCTATCAGTTTTTCCTTTCGTCTGTAAAGAATTCGCGTTAGTATTTTGCAGCTGTGACTTATTAAACTGATAGTTCGGTAATTTTCACATCTGTCAACCCCTGCTTTCTTTGAGATTGGAATTATTATATTCTTCTTGAAGCCTGAGGGAATTTCGCCTGTGTCATACATCTTGCTCACTAGATGGTAGAGTTTTGTCATGACTGGCTCTCCCAAGGCTGTCAGTAATTCTAATGGAATGTTGTCTACTCCTGGGGCCTAGTTTCGACTTAGGTCTTTCGGTGCTCTGTCAAACCCTTCATGCAGTATCATATCTTCCATTTCATCTTCATCTACCTCCTCTTCCATTTCCATAATATTGTCCTTAAGAACATCGCCCCTGTATAGACCCTCTATATACTCCTTCCACCTTTCTGCTTTCCCTTCTTTGCTTAGAACTGGGTTTCCATCTGAGCTCTTGATATTCATGCAAGTGGTTCTCTTTTCTCCAAAGGTCACTTTAATTTTCCTGTAGGCAGGAAATATAAAACTTAAATATAAGGTAAATGCATAACAGAACATAATTACGATACCTACATCCTTGACAAATTATTAACACCCATCACACGAAAACCACTGTATTCATTCTGCACAAACTATCTCAGGTAAGGACACTACACACTATCTCATTAATAAAAGTACAAGATACATAAATTCAGTCACTTATTGCTATCAGCAAGATATACCATTTCAGTATAGACATAAGCCTGGTAAGAAGTTTATTGTCCATGGTAAAAGAATAACCGGTAAAAAATTGCTACTGCTATGTTTGACTATGCCATCCAATCATGCACTTCATGACAAAACATAAATTATTAAGTTCTGCAACATTAGTAGATATAGGATAACAGTATTTAGTACCTACAATCCTAAACTTTGCACAAGTCTTTAATTAGTTAATGAAATACAAAAGGGGTTGTTCAGAATGTGGGCTGATGTGGCAGGAAATTATAATAAGCAATATAAGAATATGATGGCTGACAGGCAAGCCTGGTAGGGAAGGGGTACTCACCATGGCATGAGACACATCTTCTGTCAGATGGGAGAAGGAGAGGAGATGCAGCTCTGCAAGGCACGAAAGGTGTGAACGGAAGGCATGGTAGTATAAGGGAAGAGGAAAAGTTAGTACAGCTGGAGAACTGAATGCGGAGATGGGACATATGGCTCAAGTGGCAAGAAGCACAAAGAGGAGAGGCAATGGCAGTGCAGCCACACAACCTTTGTGCCTGCTAAGGTGACGTTGAAGAGGGCAAAGGTTTTTAAATGAACAGCTGATTAAATGTGCCAGTGGCAGAGAACCACTTATGTACAAAACAGAGTAAAAATGTCATTTTACAGAAAATTAGCTATCAATGTTGATTTGTGGAGGTGCATTTAAATATATCAAAAGCATTTTGTTGAAATTAAATACTGAAAACAGTAAAATTTTGTCTCTGTGATAAGGCAAACAGTTGTGATTTCAGCAGACAAAATTAAGAATACAACATTTAAGATTTTGATGGTATTCTAATGAGTTTCTGTTTGTACGAGGGCAGTTCAATAAGTAATGCAACACATTTTTTTTTCTGAAACAGGGGTTGTTTTATTCAGCATTGAAATACACCAGGTTATTCCCCAATCTTTTAGCTACAAAACACTATTTTTCAACGTAATCTCCATTCAATGCTACGGCCTTACGCCACCTTGAAATGAGGGCCTGTATGCCTGCACGGTACCATTCCACTGGTCGATGTCGGAGCCAACGTCGTACTGCATCAATAACTTCATCATCCGCGTAGTGCCTCCAACGGATTGCGTCCTTCATTGGGCCAAACATATGGAAATCCGACGGTGCGAGATCGGGGCTGTAGGGTGCATGAGGAAGAACAGTCTACTGAAGTTTTGTGAGCTCCTCTCGGGTGTGAAGACTTGTGTGAGGTCTTGCGTTGTCATGAAGAAGGAGAAGTTCGTTCAGATTTTTGTGCCTACGAACACGCTGAAGTTGTTTCTTCAATTTCTGGAGTAGCACAATACACTTCAGAGTTGATCGTTTGATCATGGGGAAGGACATAGAACAGAATAACCCCTTCAGCGTCCCAGAAGACTGTAACCATGACTTTACTGGCTGAGGGTATGGCTTTAAACTTTTCCTTGGTAGGGGAGTGGGTGTGGCGCCACTCCATTGATTGCCGTTTTGTTTCAGGTTCGAAGTGATGAACCCATGTTTCATCGCCTGTAACAATCTTTGACAAGAAATTGTCACCGTCAGCCACATGACGAGCAAGCAATTCCGCACAGATGGTTCTCCTTTGCTCTTTATGGTGTTCGGTTAGACAACGAGGGACCCAGCGGGAACAAACCTTTGAATATCCCAACTGGTGAACAGTTGTGACAGCACTACCAACAGAGATGTCAAATTGAGCACTGAGTTGTTTGATGGTGATCCATCGATCATCTCTAATGAGTGTGTTCGCACGCTCCGCCATTGCAGGAGTCACAGCTGTGCACGGCCGGCCCGCACGCGGGAGATCAGACAGTCTTGCTTGACTTTGCGGCGATGATGACACACACTTTGCCCAACGACTCACCGTGCTTTTGTCCACTGTCAGATCACCGTAGACATTCTGCAAGCACCTATGAATATCTGAGATGCCCTGGTTTTCCGCCAAAAGAAACTCGATCACTGCCCGTTGTTTGCAACGCACATCCGTTACAGACGCCATTTTAACAGCTCCGTACAGCGCTGCCACCTGTCAGAAGTCAATGAAACTATACGAGACAAAGCGGGAATGTTTGAAAATATTCCACAAGAAATTTCCGGTTTTTTCAACCAAAATTGGCCCAGGAAAAAAATGTGTTGCATTACTTATTGAACTGCCCTCGTAACTTTATCAAATCCTAAATTCATCAAACATTGGCCATCTTTTACACAGTCTGCAATGACTTGCTTTCATACACAGCAGAGGCATGTCAGTATACATATATTTTAATATGTAAAGGTGTCAATGAGTATTGCAACTTGAGTTTTGGATGAAAATAGTGCTATTAAAACAATTGAGCAGGAGAGAAATATATGTATACTGCTTTGAATATCAAAGTAGGAACATGATAGTGTTATGGAAAGAGTAGATTGCTACTCACCAGAAGTGGAGACACTGAGTCGCAGATAGGCACGGAAAAATAAAAAATAAAATAAGAAATGAAAAGAAGCTTCGAGCCAGAAGGTCTTCTTAAAGGGACAAAACACACACACACACGACCACTGTCTCTGACTACTAGAGTCAGAGTCAGTGGTCGTGTCTGTGAGCTGGATTTGCGTGAATGTACATGTGTGTGTGTGTGTGTGTGTTTTGGGGGAGGGGTTGTATTTCAAAAGAATGCCTTCATGCCAAAAACTTACATGTTTTGTAGCCTTTTCATTGTACCTATCTGTGACTTAACATCTCCACTATATGGTGAGTAGCAGTCTATCCTTTTCAAAATATTGTCATTGTTCCATCTTGGGTTTTCCATTGTTTAATGTACAAACATTAAAAGAAAAAAGGCATATCAACTCTCATAACTGATGCCCTGAAAGAAAGAGTGGAAATGGTTGGTCCGTGTTGGAGACAGACATACTCAGCTGCATAACAGTGCAACATTAGGTATAGACAGTTGTTCAGCAGTGCAGGGAGAATGAATAGAAAGAAGATTATGGCTTTCTGGGCTGGTGAGTTGGTGTTGCTAAGTCCATCACCTTGATGTTCACTTACAGGGCGACAATTATTGAACCACATGAAATAAAATCATAATAACTTCGGAAGGGTTGTGTTAGAACATTGAAATTGTGAGGTTAGTCATGAGGCATGATGGGAATTTTGATGTGAACATTGTTTGGTTTAGCGATGAAGCCTACTTTCATTTGGACAGGTTCGCCAATAAGCTAAATTTGTGCATTTGGGGGACTGAGAATCCGCATATCACAATTGAGAAATCTCTTTACTGTCAACAGGTAACTGTGTGGTGCACAATTTCCAATCATGGAATAATTGGTGCAATATTCCTTGATGGCACAGTGACTACTGAATGGTACATGAAGGTTTTGGAAGATGATTTCATCTCCATCATCCAAAATGACCCTGATTTCAACAAGATATTGTTCATGCAAGATGAAGCTCAACCCCATCAAAGCAAGAGAGAGTTAAATGTCCTGGGGGAGCACTGTGGGGACCACATTCTGGCTCTGGGGTTCCCAGAGGCCACTGGCATTGGCCTTGATTGGCCATCATATTCTCCGGATCTGAACACATGATGCCTTTTGTGGGGCTACATTAAAGACAAGGTGTACAGGAATCAACCCAAAACCATTGATATTCCGACACTTCAGTGGGTCATGCAAAATTTCACTATTCATGTGCACCATATCATAGCCAATGATGCAGGTGTATTGAACATGTCATAACCGAAATCTGAATGTCTGTAGTGACTTGTACTTTTTGAATGAAGTGTGTACTCGCCGTACTTTATAACTAATTTACTTTTTTTCATTCAGTTCAACAATGGAGAGTGGGTAAATGGAGAGTGTGTGTTATTTGACCAACTGGAAAAGGCAATGGGTAGTCACAGGTACTAAATACCAGAATGTTATTGAAGAGAAACAGCTTGAGGAACTTAGTGCAGAAAATAACGCTCTAGTTACATTGCAAACTAGGTGGCACACTTAGACTGTTCAAAACAGGCTGTAAACATACTTATGGGCACAAAACTTGTGACACAAGGGTATACATATTTTTGAAAGGTTCACTTCTTAATGGTCCATGAAAGTGAATACAACCAGCATAGCCATCTCAAGGAGGAGGGTGAGCCTGGCAACAAAGCATAATACCAATGCAATCTTTCAGTTCTAGAAGAAACCTATGACATCACAGTTCTCCAACAAGACTGAATAATGAAAATCAGATGCCAAAGGTCTATACAATAAATTAGAAAGGGTGCCATTTAAGACCTAAAAAGCCTACACTCTTACATTTATGAATTGGTCCCTCATATGAAAACTAAACTTAATCATGGCAGAGAAGGGAAAGAAGTGGCAGAACCTCCTTGCATGACTAGCTTATTGCAAGGTGACAGTTATGCCAGGCCATGAGTTTTCTACCATGTGGTCCACTAATTGCAACAAGTGTCACAGGTGACAGAAGCTGCAACTTAAAACTACTCCAAAAGCAACCTGTTGCCTGAGCTGTGAACATAGTGCAGTAAAATAAAAGTCTTAACTGTTTTGCTCTAACCTCTAGGAGCTACAGCATAAACCATACCATTTTAGTATCGTGCCACCATCTTCAAACTAGCAGAAAAGTAATGATAAAATGTTGTTGATGTTAATTGTTAAAGTAACAGAATCAATGAAATTAAATTACAAGACCATCACTAATATGACAGTGGGAATGGTTGAGATTTAACAAGAAATGAAATTCGTAAAATCTGAGAAATGAAAGATAATTACCTTTAAAATCTCAGTATTCTTAAGTTTCTGTATAGTGAGAATGAATGGAAAATTATAAGCTAGTTTTCCCTTAATCATGTTTGAACCTTGAAATGAAGATCTTATAAACACACTACCACTTGGAGTTAATAAATGCAATGGGTTTAGGAGTGACTATGAGACCGTAATGAAAGTGAATTAGTTCATTGGCAGAGAATTCTTTTCCCTGTTAAAACAACCAACCCACTTCAATTGTGGCTGGCAGACAATAGAAAATTTGCAAGTCACTGTCACACCGTGACCAGTCTCAGTGCAACATCTGTGGATTTTTTCCCATGATTATAGGTGTGATGATAATTGACGCTACTGGTGGATTGACATGACTCAAGTTTCATTTTTATCTTTTATTAAATTCATTTGACTTGAGTGACCTATGTCAGATGATAAATGCTCTCTAACAAAGAACCATAGTGATTGCAGAGATAATGATGTCAATATATTACTTCCCCCTTTGTATACTATCGGAAGTAATTTTCTTCAATGTGGTGAATGCCATATGGCAACTCTGCCTCTGAACGATGAGATCGAGGTCGAGTTCCATAGGTATGAGCAAACTAAACAGCTAAGGAGATGGGTTGAACCTATATGGCTGACCACTGAGCCAGCCAAGCAGTGGCATTACCTGAGCCTTGTGTCCATCTTCCTGCTGGCCTCATAGTGCTTCACTAAATATGCCTCACGCTATGTGTGGCCTGGCGGCCTTCTTGAGAAAATCAGTTAACACAGTTGACAGACACCTGAGTGTGGGCTGACACATAGATTTAGCTAGCTGGGGCAGCCAACTGTAACTGTTGACAATAAAGAATTTGAAACTTACAGGCAGATTAAAACAGTCTGCGAGACTGAGACTTGAGCTCAGGACCTTTTCCTTTAGCGGGCAAGTGTTCTACTGACTGAACAACGCAAGCACAACTCACAACCTGCCCTCACAGCTTTAATTCTGCAAGTATCTTGTCTCCTACCCTCCAAACTTCACAGAAGCTCTCCTGCTGTGAAGTCTGGTAGGTAGGAGATGAAGGAACCACTTCATGACATTTACTTCAGAACTGTTCCATAGATTCGACAGGCAGTAGACTGCTCCATTCGCACCATCAACAGTACATGCTCTGCTAACAGTACAATATGCCTTCCACATCGCTGGCAACAGATTCTACACAACGCTGGTGACTACTTTAAAGGAAGGTAACAGGTGCAAACATGTAACTGTTTTTTATTGGTTGTGAATAAATAATTGCCACTATTTAAGTTCCAACCCTCATACAACTTAACATCACTCTCACTAGTAACTTATTTAAAATTTCATCAGTTTGAATGTTAATATTTCGCATTCTTGAATGAATAATTCTTTCTACATTTTTGAAACTATACTGACCTACAGTTTTCTCCATCGGATTAATATATAGTTTATTATTTTTCGATGTAATATTTGGAATTAAAAAATTGTATGAAAACCAATTAATATAACATGTTTATAAGTTTCTCTTATTGGAAAATGTAAGCTTTTTTAAGAACAGATGATTTATCAATCAACTTAAAAGATGAACAATTTAAACTAATAAAAATTTATTTCAATAAGTGACAGATTGGGAACCAAAAATAAAAATTCCAGGAAAGAAATCAAAAAACTTTTACAAAATTCTATTTGTATGTTTAATCAAAAGAATTACATCAACAAAAATACAGTTTACAAAAAAACATGAAAAAATGGAAGATAACCATAACAAAAAACTACTTTTATTGAAAATAATGATGATTTTATTCCATTAGGTCAATGTATAGATAATACAGTAGTAATATTTGATGATTTCATTCTTGAAAATCAGGATGTAGTTAGAGAGTATTTTGTTAGCATAGACATAAAGGAATATACTGTTTTTATTAGCTGAGGCGCATTCAAAAATACAAAAACAATCAGGCAGAGATACTCTAATTTTTCTAAAATATGACACAAATTTAAATCATATAGATCATGAGTTTGTTGGAGGTGATTTAAAATTTGATGATCAGATTAGATTAGATTAGTACTTGTTCCATAGATCATGAATATGAGACTTTGTAATGATGTGGAATATGTCAGGTTAATAAAAGGTGTCTATACAAGATATTACATTACACAAAATATTACATGACAATATTTTTAATTTTTTTGCTTTTTTTATTTTATTTTTATTTATTTATTTTTTTGGTGGGCGTTGGGGAAATTACCCACTTACGATATCCAAAAATTCATCTAATGAGTAGAAGGAGTTGCCATTAAGAAATTCTTTTAATTTCCTTTTAAATGCTATATGGCATTCCGTCAGACTTTTGATGCTATTAAGTAAGTGACCAAAGACTTTTGTGGCAGCATAATTTACCCCCTTTTGAGCCAAAGTTAGATTTAACCTTGAGTTGTGAAGATCATCCTTTCTCCTAGTGTTGTAACCATGTACACTGCTATTACTTTTGATTTCGTTCAGATTGTTAATAACAAATTTCATAAGTGAATATATATATTGTGAGGCTACAGTGAAGATCTCTAGCTCCTTAAATAAGTGTCTGCAGGATGATCTTGGATGAACTCCAGCAATTATTCTGATTACACGTATTTGTGCAATGAACACTCTTTTACTCAATGATGAGTTACCCCAGAAAGTTAAAGAAATATGTAGGAAATGTTGGAATTATCAGTTCGGATTTTATACAATATATATGACAAGGTAACAAATGAAGTTAAATACAGACATGAAATTAATGATTTCTTTACAATATAAATGTTAAACATGAATATCAAATGTTAAAAATGTATAATCAATGTTTTTCCATGAAGCAGAAGTTGTTAAACAAGCTAAACGAAATAGAAAAAAAGCTGAAGAATTGAAAGAACAATTCAAGCTGTAGAAAAAACAACCAAAATCAGGTTATGAAAATATAAAAAAGATCGAGTCATTGATGCTACTGAACAAGTGAACAAGGAATCGAAGTATCAGGAGATAATGTATTAAAAGTCATTGAAGAAAATAGAGAGTTTGAAAAATGATTCCCTTATTCTCGTCATACAGAAGATTTTGGAGATTTATCACCAATTAGACAACTACTCAGTTGGTCTGATGATGATGTTGGTAAATATGGCTATACATTAAGTGAGTTAGATACACAAGTATGAAGAAGAAAGAAAAAGATAGCTCAAACTGAAGGTGCAGTTAAAAACTAAAGGAGAGTGATGTTAAAAATGAATATAAGTGAATGAACGTTAAGTTATATCAACAACCGTGAAGATACAACTTTTAGATTAAGACCTGTTGGTGAATTTAAATATGTTGGTAACTGACTAGTTTATTTCAATTATGATAAATAATTATAGGCCTTTAACAATATGAAGCTACACATTTATTAATGAATCTTTTAACTAAATAAAACTTTACTATAGACAGAATTGGTAAAAAAAATTGGAGGATATTAATTTATCTAATTATGCCAGGAAGCTACCAAAACAGCAATACAAGATGACGGCAAGTGATGGTGTTCAATCATGTGAAGCATGCAAAAAAATTATTAAAACGACAGATATAGTACTAGTTTGTGGATTATGGTGTAATAAATCCTTTCACAACGAGTGTGTAGGCGTTAGTAACAGTGAAGCTCGTACAGTAGCGTGTTCTAAAGACCGAATTAAGTTTCACTGTGTTTCCTGATAAAAGAGGTTAAGTAGCGAAAATTTACATGAACCTGAAGCGCAGAAACACAAAAGTGATATTGAAGTGAACTGTGACGTAAAATTATTAGAACACTTGGAAAATATACTCAAGTTAACAAATAAATTAATCGGAAGATAACCTACCAATGAATAAAAAGCTGGATACAATTATCAGAGCTAATTCTAAGATCGAAGAATTGCAGTCTCCAAAATATAACGTAAGCATATGTGAAAAACTACTTGCAAACGGTGCTGACTACTTGGAAAGTGGTTATAGCAAAGTAAGTGAATTTGTGCGGGAAAACATTGGTACTGCAAACGGTAAAAAAACGGATTTGGTGGCAGATAAACATGAACCATATTGTGGTTAATGTGCTGTGCAACCCGACTCACACATCCTAAACAACAGTCGGTGATCGAGAAAACGGCGCTGATCTATGCTGTAATAATGCAAGTAGTGACAGAAACTGTTCAAATCCCTTACTACAAAAAGGAAAACAGATCATTCCAGACGGAAAAACTCCAACCATAAATTGTAATCAAACTGATATCATGGAATTAAACGAGTGTTTTCATGTAAACAATGTATCGGTCAACAAAAAAGGATCTGTCGTTAATAAAGACGAAAATAGTCTCTACAACTCTGCAGATTCCTCAGAAAATAAACTCTCACCCAATACAGAGTGGAGTGTATTAAGTTCTAGGAAAAGAAGTGTTCGCCATAGGGACAAGAAAACCCCAACAACTTCTGAAGAACAACAGACAAATAAAACAGCGCTAAATACAGCTATACCATGCAAACTGCCACAGACAGTGACTATCAGATCAACTCCTCCAACCAATGCCATCTCAGTAGTCGGAAATTCAAGTGTTAGTGACAGGAAAACTAAAATAATAGGCTCTGGTGATGACCAAGGACTGTTGTATGGGGGAAAAGAGAGCATGGTTTCATTTAGGAAAGGTGAAAAGTGGAACGACAGCAGAAAACGTAATTAACTTTTTTGAAGAAAATCCTACCAGGTCATAGCAACTTTCACGTAGAAAAATTGGAATCTAAGGGTGTAAATAGTAGTTTTAAGATTGGTGTAGACTTTCATCTAAAAGAAAAGATAATGGACACTGCTGTATGGCCCAAAAATGTTGTAATTAAGCGTTTTTTGTTCCGGAGACCAACCATTATGCCAATAAAATAGATTATGAAGTTAAAAACAAGGATCACTGTACAAGAATGTTGCTAATACTGAAAACAATATGCCTATAATCATTGCAAGTGTAAATGTGCAGTGCATAAGAACCAAAATGGATCTCCTATCATTTTTTATAGAAGAAATTAAACCAGATGTTTTATGTATTTGTGAACACTGGCTAGCTGAAGCAGAAGGTGATTTCTATAAATCTGTTGAATACTTAGACATGCTCAGTGCTTGGTTTTGAAGAACTGCAACCCACGGTGGGGTCTCTGTGTATGGCCATAGATATAGCATCAAGCAAATTGATTTAAGCAGTTTTTGTGTGGATTTTGATCTTGAATTAGCTGCACTGTTATTAACAAATATTGATTTAGTTGTTGTTGCTATGTACGATTCACCAGATGATAACTTTGAGAAATATTATTGGACATATGGAGAACTGTTTGTGTTACCTAACACGCCTAAAGTAAAAAAATCGCACTGCGTGGAGATTTTAACATACACGTAGGTGATGGAGATGCCAGAGACAGGGTCTTTATGAGATTAATTACCAGTTATGGGTTGTTTATTCCAAAAAAGCTCCCAACAAGGGGTGGTGCATGCCTGGACACCATAATCACCAACCTCAACATCTGGGATTATAAACTCAGTGTAGTTGAACTTATGATAGCAGATCACTGTGCACTAGTAATGGAAACCAGTATGAGGAGCAAACTGCAGATAAGCATATGGCATTCAAAGCACACATTCAAAAGAAGATTTGTTAAAGAAGAGAGACTAAATTTATTTATTTATTTATTTATTTCGTATTCCATTAATCCGTATTGTGATAAGTCACAAGGATGTGGAATGAGTCATGATTACATACAACAGATATAATACACATATATAAAATGACAAAAATGTACCATAAGATTATGAATAAGTTTGTAGGTTAAAATCAAATCAAAGGTATAGCTCAAGTAATATAAAACAATACCTAAAAAGGAAATATAGTACATTTTCCAAATTAAACAAATAATACACATATATAAAATGACAAAAATGTACCATAAGATTATGAATAAGTTTGTAGGTTAAAATCAAATCAAAGGTATAGCTCAAGTAATATAAAACAATACCTAAAAAGGAAATATAGTACATTTTCCAAATTAAACAGTTAATGTGATCTATAGCAAACAAATTTTTATCAGTATAAAAAATCATTGCTTTATCTGTAGATACTCATCAAGAGAATAGAAGGAATTTACCATTAGGTATTCTCTCAATTTACATTTAAAAGTAGGTAAGACATTAATGTGATCTTTAATACCTGATGGAAGGGAGTTGAAAATTTTTGTGGCTGAATAATGAACACCTTTCTGAACAAGACTTAAATGTTTCAGATCCCTGTGTAGATCATTTTTAGACCTAGTATTATGATCATGACATTCACTATTAGTTTTAAAAAGAGATAGGTTGTTAGAAACAAAAATCATCGAAGAAAATATGAATTGAGAGGTAAGTGTTAATATTTGTAACTTATGAAACAGACTTCTGCAAGAATATCTTGGATGAACACCACTCATGATTCTAACAGCTCTCTTCTGTGCAGTAAATATTTTTTTGGCTAAAGGCTTGTTGCCCCAAAATATTATGCCATACGACATGATAGAATGAAAATAACCAAAGTAGGCAGCTTTAGTAGCGTCCTCATCACCAATGGGGGTGATTACACGCAGAGCATAAGTTGCCACACTGAGCCTTCTATGTAGGTCTAAGATATGCTCAGACCAGTTCAGCTTGCCATCAATTAGAATGCCCAAGAACTTAGATGATTCACAGTGTAGTATATTTTGGTTACCACAGTTTAAGTGGCATACTTCATTTTCTTGTTGAGATGTGTGAAATTGCATATACTGAGTTTTCTGAATGTTTAGAGTTAGTCCGTTGCACTTAAACCAGTGTAGGATGTCAACGAGTACAACATTACATTTATTTTCTAGGTCACTGTTAGTTCGACTTTCAAGCAGAATAGTGGTGTCATCGGCAAAAAGAGTAAATTTACACTCGGTGTCTGTGCAAAGTGGGAGATCATTGATGAAGATAAGGAAAAGCAAAGGTCCTAGGATGGACCCCTGAGGCACACCACACTTTAATGTGCCCCAATCAGAAGAAATGGGACTATCATTGGCACCATTAATTATCACCTTCTGTTTTCTGTTTTGCAGATATGATTCTATCCATCTACCAATGCTACCTCGCAAGCCATAAAAATTAGCCTTATGTAAGAGAATGTTGTGGTCCACACAGTCAAAGGCCTTAGACAAGTCACAAAAAATTCCAATAGGTGACATTTTATTATTTATTGACTCTAAAATTTCATTTGTGAGAGAAAAAATAGCCTGCTCAGTTGATCTACCTTTTTGGAAACCAAACTGGTTTCTGTTGAGTATGTTGTGGCTGTTAAGATGTTCTACAATTCTTGTATACATTAGTTTCTCTAATACTTTTGAGAAACTACTTAGTAGTGATATTGGACGGTAGTTAGATAAATTTGTTTTGTCACCCTTCTTGAAAAGTGGTTTCACAACGGCAAGCTTTAATCTCTCTGGGACAACACCTTGCTGGATAGACTCATTAAAAATGTGACACAGGACTTGACATATGTGGTCACTACAATGCTTCAGTATTTTTGGTGAAATGTTGTCAATACCAGTGGAATTTTTATTTTTTAAGGCCTTGATGGTATTTTTAACTTCAGTAATAGTAACTGGGGCAATACAAATTGGGTCATACGTGTTAGGGTTAGCTCTGTGTAATAAATGCGTAGCAGCATTTAAGGAACCGTTACAACCTACTTGTTCTGCTGCAGTTATGAAGTGATTGTTGAATATGTTGGAAACTGTTACAGGATTATGAATAACCTCATCCTTATAGCTTATCTCTGTGGTATTAACATTCTTGTTACTCTTGCCACACTCTCTCTTTATAACATTCCAAACTGCTTTTATTTTGTTCTCAGATTTATCAATTTCAGACTTAATATACAGGCTCTTGGATTTGTTTATCACCCTTTTTAAAATTTTACAATATAACTTAAAATGAGACCTTTCAAGGGGATCATTTGATACTCTTAGTGAGGCATGTAACTCCCTCTTAGTCCTGCAAGAAATTTTTATACCTCCAGTAATCCATGGTTTACTGGAAGAAACCTCATTGTTCTTTCTGACAGTTTTTTTTGGGAAAGCCATTTCAAATACAGATATAAATTCATTTAAAAAAAGGTTAAATTTATCATTAACATCTGATGTGCTGTACACTGGCTCCCAATCTATCTGTGACAAATAGTCGTTAAAGGCAGACACAGTTTCAGTGTTTATACATCTACAGGACCTATAGGTGTGGGAGATTTTATTGCACAAACTGATGTTATTTACTTTCAGAAGTTGTCCATCATGGTCAGACAGGCCATAAATTACTTTGCTCACACTAGCACTGTTGACTCTATTCTTGTCAATGAAAATATTATCTAGAAGGCTCTTGCAATTTTCTGTAACTCTAGTGGGCCAGGTAACCATCGCAGCCAAGTTGTAAGAATTCATTAAGTGGTCCAGGTCAGTTTTGAGGTTGTTATCAGTTAAGAAGTTGACATTAAAGTCACCTACAATTATTAAATTTCTAGTTTTAGAGAACAATTTGGTCAAAAGAGATTCTAACTTATTCATAAAGATGCAAAACTTCCCTGCTGGAGCTCTGTAAATTGCAAGCACAGTAAGTAACATGTCCTTTGCAGAAATTTCAGTCCCGCAAACTTCAAAATGTTGATCTACACAATACTTACTTAGATCTAAAGATTTATAAATGATTTTACTGTCTATATAAATTACAGCACCACCTTTCTCCTTACTTGTTCTGCAGTAATGAGTAGCTAGATCATACCCATCAAGCTGCAGCCCATCAATTCCAACTGTTACATGATGCTCAGTAAGGCATAAAACATGAGGACGGTCAACAGTGTCCATGTCCCCTAAATTTACAGATAAAAACTCTAATTTACTTTTGAGACTTCTGATATTTTGATGAAGAATAATAAGATTCTTATAGCTACCTCTACTGTCCTTCTGCTGGTCTGCTTGTCCATTAACACCGTTAGTCCCCGTTGCACTCAAAACTGTGTTGGATACATTAAGACCTATGTCGCAGCTGGAGATTTGTTCACTAGATGTCGTTGGCGAGGTCTGGTGGGTGCTGGCCATAAAAAATCACTGTTTCTTTTTGGAATTCTTCTTTCTCTCGTAGAAAATCGGGGATTACCTTTTATCCTTGGAGATACTGCATCGGAATTATTTTCCAGTCCTTGAGGTTGTTTGGGTGGAACTTCATCATATGGTATTAATATGTCTTTGGCAGTGACAGGGTGAGACACAGCTATACATCTGTTTCTTGTATTCACATTGGTTCCCTGTCTATCTTGGCATGAATTGGTTTCTACAGTACCGGTACAAAATCTGACCTTTCTTGCAGAGCTGGTTGTAAGTGTTTTTACTACATCACACCGTTTCCATGGGTTTGATACTGATGAAGCAATGTTCCTGCACAGTCTGAGCTTTCCTGTTTTGTTCAGGTGTAGTCCATGATTAGTGTAATCAGGCCTTTGCAAGAATAAATTGACATCAATTACTTTCACATTAACAAAATTAGATGACAAATTCATTATATATTCATTAAATCTGTACACTGTTTCGTTGACTTCTGGCTTGTCATAACAGTAGGGAACGGTACATAACAATAGCTTTGTATGATCAAGTGCTGCAGTCAACTTTTCTAAGTCTGGAATAAAGTTGTTTTTCTTACGAATGTCATTTATTCCTGCAAGGATAATAACTGCATCGTCCAAATTGAAATCACTAGTAAGATCTGATGCCCCTTCAACTACACCACTGAGGCATGCATTTGGTTTAACAACAGATGATGTGTAGTACTTGGGTTTCAAAAATTCATTTAGCAATGATGCACAGTTTCGCCCATGACTGTCCGATAGTAATAAAATCTTATTCGTTGGCTGACTCTCAATTGGTCTTTTTGTCGAATTTTTAGGAACATTGTCTCGTCCTACCACCTGAGTAGATTTCTCTGTTTCATCAATTTTATCACTTAAGGCACTAAAACGGTTGCTTGTATTCAGATGATATAACTGCTGAGAAACGAGATGTTTTGGTATCTTCTTGGGCTGGTGACAATTTGTGCTCTCGTCTTGGGATTCACTTTTGTTCTGTTGACTTCTGGCAGACAATGTGACATTTTCAGCTTTCAGTCTTTGCAGTTCTTCTAACAACACGGAAATTATTTCTTCCTTGCTGTCTATAGTGCCCACTTTTACGCAATTATCACATTTCCATGTCTCTTGTTTTGAGTCCACCTTTGCACAGTTATAATGATAAACAATTTTACACTTAAAGCACATAATACCTGTAACGACTTTCTTTCTGCATGAGCATAGTTTGCTGTTTGTTATTTCTTGAAGCGCAATTTCGTGGCTGTATGATGAAGTTGATGCTAAGCAAACACTGAGTTTCTCATTTTTTACTACCACCTTCATAATTAAATAACAAGAGATGCACTTCCCATCACTAAATACGTCGAACTTCTTACACTTCACACAAACTTCGGATTGTTTGCTTTTATTTGCGGAACTCATGCTGTTCTGTTTACCGATCGTCAACATGGTTTCTTTTTCACAGTTTATAGATGCATCACAGTTTTTTTCAGATACTTTTAACACAATATAACACGTAATACATAACTGGTCACAATACCAACCAACATTTCTGCAAAATGCACACTTTTCTTCATTAAATTTACATTTATTACTGGAACTAACACACTCGCGAATTTCATTCGGCGCCATCTTGATTGCCTCTGCTCAAAGCAGCTCTGTCTTGTGTAAACTGGCAGCAGAAAATTGCAGAGTTAGTAGGCAGCGATTCTTTCTTATTTCTGTTCCAAATCTTAGAAGCGATATTTGATGCCATGTTTCCGGTAAGACCTATGAAGAATCATGTGGACAAATCAAAAGGCAGGCAGAAAGTTATCAATGTGAAACAATGGTACACCCCTGAGCTCAATAAATTGAAATGTATTGTAACAATGTGCAATCAGCTTTAGACATTCCAGCTAAAGAATTACATCACCGCAAGTACCTAAAAGCCAAAAAAGCTTATAGGAAGGCAGTAGAGGGAGTAAAAAAGAAATATAATGATACATAAATTAAAGAGGCCCAAAATCCTTGTAAAGCTGCCTGGAATCTTGTAAATGAGAACAGAAAGAAGACTACCTCCTGCTTCAATTCATGTAGCCCTGATGACTTCAATGAATATTTTGTCAGAATAGTGGAAAAGACAGTGAGTGAAATTACACACTCTGACTTAGATCTGACTGCAAACATAAGAAATGCAGACAGTTGCAGTATTCAAAACTGGTAGGAAGTACACCCTGAAGACATGATAAAAATCGTGAACTCCTACAAACACTCAGAAAGTGTAGACATCTATGGCATGTCCCGCACACTGCTAAAGAAAATTATTGCAGAATTAGCTCAGCCACTAGCCAAAGCAATAAACAAATGTCTGTCTTCTAGTGTCTTCCCAGACTTCCTTAAACTGGCACGCACAGTACCAATATATAAGAAGGGGGATCCATGCGAGGTGTCCAGCTTCAGACCAATCTCAGTGGTACCAGTGCTATCCATAGTTACTGAGTCTGTGATGCACTGCCAGGTACTGAATTACTTTGAGGAAAACAACTTATTCTGAAACACACAGCACAGATTTCGCAAAGGGAGATCAACAGTGACAGCCACATTGGACTTATTAAAAACAATTCGACATAGTTTTGAAGAGAGAGCGAGAGAGTGGCACTGACACTCTGTGACCTCAGCAAGGCCTTTGACTGCATCTCACACACAATACTAATAGCCAAGTTAAGATGCTATGGTGTTGTAGATGTTGTTCTATCAACACTCCAATCTTATTTGGAAAACGGAAAGCAGGGAGTATCAGTGCACGGAGCAACTTCTCTTGAACAAAAACTGGAACATGGAGTGCCCAAAGGATCAGTCTTAGGTCCTCCCCTATCCCTCATATATGTCAATGATATGAGCTGTAATAGTCAAATGTTGCAGTTTGCAGATGACACTACCCTTATTGCCAAACTCTTGGTGCATCAGATTTGATGTTTGAAGAAATAAAAGAATGGTTCATAATAAACAAAATGAAGATCAATGAAGAAAAAAATGGCTCTGAGCACTATGGGACTTAATGTCTATGGTCATCAGTCCCCCAGAACTTAGAACTACTTAAACCTAACTAACCTAAGGACATCACACAACACCCAGTCATCACGAGGCAGAGAAAATCCCTGACCCTGCCGGGAATCAAACCTGTGAACCTGGGAGTGGGAAATGAAGAAAAAACCCAACATTTGATATGCAGTCTAACCAACATTGAAGACCAAGAAAACATGGAGACTGTCAGACTACTGGGCTTCAAGATTGACAACAAACTCTCCATGAATTATCACACTGCATACATATGCAACAAACTTTCTCGTGTGATATACCTCCTGAGGATGCTGAAGAGAGTAATAACTGACCAGTTTCTCACAATAGTCTACCATGCACTCTTCCACAGCCACATTAGCTTTGGACTGTTGTTGTGGGGACACTCCTCAGGCAGCAAAGATGTGTTGCTATTACAAAAACAAGCCATCAGGATCATATCCTCTAGCAAGAGACTGGACCACTGTAAGCCTATTTTCACCAGGCTAGGCATAATGAATGTTTTTAGCCAGTATGTGTTTTTCTGCCTCATTTATATAAAAGAAAATCAAAGGAATTTTAGCATAAGACAAGAAATACATAATCATGACACTCGCTGTAAGAGGAACACTGAACTGCCAAGGTGTCGCCTATCAAGTACACAAGACAGCTTTCCAACAGTCGCCCTAAAAATGTACAATCAACTGCCTCCAGAAGTGAAATCCCTGCCACCTGAATAATTTCAGAAAAAATTGCTCAGGACTTGAAACAACATCCACTATATTCCTTGGAAGAGTTTTTCAGCAGCGGTTCTAGTGAATGGACGAAGTAATAAATATTGTTATGATTTATATATAATTTTGCCTAAATTTAATCTTCTTTTTCTGTTCTCGGTTAACTGCGCATTTAATTTTGTGTTTTACTTAAAGTGCATATTTTGCCAAAATGAAACTTTATGTGTGTGATCTACATGGTCCTGTAAACATTTTGCTTTATGGTATTTTCATTTGTTGCTATGAAGTTTTACTTTCCTGTCTAGTTATATTTCATTTTCTCTATGTTCTATGTGTTTTTGTGCACTGCATAAATATTTTCTTTTATTTGTAATATAAATTCTGTATATGGTGTTATATAAATGTTAGTTGATAAACATTGTATTTGTGACTCAGTCTGTTCAGCCATGGCTGGTAAACGACGAAGATATAGTAATAAAGTAATTCAGGTGCATTATATTCTGATAATAATCCACGTAAAATAACATCAAGTAGAGGTAAAAAATATAAAGAGTTGATAATACAAATTGTTGATGACTATTTCCCAAACTTAAGAAGAGGAAAGATAGTTTATTCTGACTCAAGATCAGATGAATAAGTTGGTGTAGTTTTAATAAAGAAATATACAGAAAAATCAGTTGAATATGTTTGAATTAAAGATGTTAGAGATTTAATCAACAAATTACCAGTAATTCATGGAGAAGAAATAGCTTGCAGTAAAAATAATCAGATGTTAACAAATAAATATAGTGATTTCGTAATCCATAATCCAAAAGGAATTCCATGTTTGATAAGATTCTTGAATAATTTAAAACAGACGTTGGGAGAAAGTGAAAAATATGGAAAAGTACTAAACACTTTGATTAATAAATTACCATTTGTAATGCATCTTCATGGTTACAATTACTGTGGTTCTGGAACAAATCTAGAAGGAAGGTTATCTAGAGGTGATAAAGGAATTAATCCATTAGATGAAGCTTGTAAAAAACATGATATTGCCAAGCAGATAAAGAAATTCAATTAGCTGCAAAAGAAAGAATGCTTGCAAGTGATGCCACACTTGACGAAAAATTAGCTGTATTGGCTCTGAGCACTATGGGACTTAACTTATGAGGTCATCAGTCCCCTAGAACTTAGAACTACTTAAACCTAGCTAACCTAAGAACATCACACACATCCATGCCAGAGGCAGGATTCGAACCTGTGACCGTAGCGGTCGCGCGGTTCCAGACTGTAGCGCCTAGAACCACTCGGCCAATGCGGCCGGTCTTAACTGTATTGCAGATGGAGTAATAATGTATAGAAAACGAAAATTAGGTGTGCGTATTGAACTAAAAAAAATGGTTGATCGTTGTAAAAACATTAATCCATATAAGTTTTTATCTCTATAAATGAATGACTTCTGTATTGATTATCCTTTGCTATCAAATGGCAAAGCTAACGCAACAGGAATTAAAGTTAAAGATAATATTGTACTCGATAGTATATATTTATTTTTAACTGATACACAAAAGAGAGAAAAAAAATTGTGGCGTCGATCCACCGATAGATAGGCCAGAACATCATATGTGTATCATGCCTTTGAGGGGCTCTTTGTTTTTTATACTTCCATGAGCTCAGTTCTGGCCTAGGCTTTGACCTGTACATTTGTCGTGTAATAAAAGTATTGATGATAAGAAGAGAGAACTGTGGTCATTACCTTACCACCTTGATATCTCCTTCAGTGGTGACCCCGTAGTTCGAATAATCCATCGAGCCAAGTACGAAGTGACTACCGCGCTGGCTTCCGCATTCCGAGTGGACCTTTGTCCGCCACACAATGGCCTTTACAACAAGCCACTGCCGCCTGGTTTTTACCAGCAACAGGAACTAAATTCAAGCGCGCCAGCTGTAGTCGGTGCCTGACGTGAATTTCCACAGTCCTATAGCCTCGAGAACCCAGGGACCTCGTCAGGGCAGTGGTTTTGAACATGACGCCAGCGGTCTCCGACTCCGGCTTAGTTAGCCCCAAAGTACTTCAGTTTTCACTGCACAGCAGTAGAAGAAACCACTACACACTGACACCAAACTTTAATGCAAGTACTGTAGAAGAAACCACTACTCACTGACACCGAAGTTTAATGCAAGTACTGTAAATAGTGGGGAGCATAGTTTTCATAATGTGCCACAACAGGGTGCCTTTTTGAATGTACAAGCCCCACGTGTGTATTGCTCCGTGCTGGTTGCACACTATGTGAATGACATTCGCCAGCCTGTTACTCCGAATGTTCACAGTGCAGTAATTTGAGCACGTCAGGTTCCACCAAGCACATCAGTGACTCTGTGATGGACAATTTCGCTGCAGATGTGGAGGACCAATTGCATAATAACCTGTCGAGCAACTGCCATGACCACTTTGACCTTCCGCCGCAACAACCGGTTCCGCTTCACTCCACGCCGGGCTTCCTGCTAATGGATTTCGCTTCCCCTCCAGCTACTATGAACACAGCCGGCACATCTGCTTCCTCCCTACCGCCCTCACGATGCAGAGTTAACTTTGACTTGCCTACTCTTGTGTCCGCGAGTGGCTGCCCGCATTCTTTGACAACCAGTTCATCGAATCTACCGAAACTTCCGGCATTCAAACCTACCCACCCGGAATTCTGGTTCAACCTGGTCGAGCAAACCTTCAGTGTCTGTGCACAAGATGACAATGCCCGTTCCGCATGCCTCATGAAACACCTCCACGACTGTGTCAACTTAATTTATAACCTGGTTAAGTAACCTCCTCCGAACGTGTCTCCAAGACAAGAAGAGAAAACGTTCGACAGCTCATCTATGAAGAACGCCTCCACGACAGATCTCCATCCCAGCTGTGGCGATGCCTTCGACTTCTCATCAGTGAATGTGACATGCCAGACGCCACTCTCACCGAGATTTAGACGGAAAAGCTGTCCAAATGGCCATCTCCGCCTACAAAGATAGACCAAATAGCGAACGCTTGTGAGCCGCTGACTGAGCTTACTCCACTCTACTACGTGAAAGCCGTGCTCAGCAGTCCGGCAGCTACGCCAGTTTCCAAACCACAACCAGGGCTCCAACGTGGACGCCCCACTAAACCTAAGCCTGTCTAGCTCGCCACACTAGCAGCACCTTTACGTCCGCACAACAACAGCACATCTGACTCCGTGGAAGATTCTGGGCCGCCGCCGTCTGACCACTCACAGGAGCAGACGTCCGCCCATAAATACTGTTTCTTCCATGCAAGATTCGGGAAACAAGCACGCAATTGTAAACCACCGTGCTCCTACCCAAACTTCAACCACAGGTAGGCAGCGGCGCCACCTCCTGCGACGTAAACAAAGAGCGCCGTCCCATGCTCCATTCTGTGTCCAACACTAATGCTTCAAGTGGACGAGTCTACATCCGCGACTTGAACACTGGCACAAATTTTCTCATCCACATGGGCGCAGATGTTTCCCTACTTTCATCTCGTCTTTCTACCTAAAAGATCCGACTACGCAAAACTGTCCTACGTGCTGTGAACTCATCTAGTTTGTTGTGCTTAGATTCTACTTCATATGCAGTGTCACTCTCGCCTGAGTGCAACGTGAAGTGGCCCTTCCTGATGGCTGACATCGACGATCCCATTTTGGGCACCGACTTTCTACGACACCACAAACTGTGGCCTGACCTCATCAAGAATACAGTGTTCTATCACCCCATGCAAGAACACACCCCGTGTGCTTCGTCGAGTGTCAATAGTACTGCTAAACAGGTCCACCTGGCTAGGAAGTGTAATAACCCCTCCTCCAAGCTTTTGTCATGGACCAATAAGTGGCTCACGGACCGTGTCGAGTCTACACGCCTGCGCTTGGAACAACTTCAGCTACGCCGTCGCCTCAACGACTTAAGTAACGAGTTATCTTCGGCACAAAGGTTAGTCGGTGCCACTACAGTGCTCTCGCGCTGGAGTGCATTTGTGACCGTGTGCCACATAAACTGTACAGTATCCGCGCTCCCGCCAGCTCTGTGTTAATTCGAGCACACATTCATCCCCCTCCTTGCTTGGGCAGCTAACTTCCCAGGCACTGGTTAATGTTTTTGATTTACTGTCATCAGCTGTTCATTCGCGCTCACTACCGCCACCAAGCTCGACAGCAGCGGTTACTAATAAAGAGTGTACCAACCTTGTTTTGCGTAGCTCACTTGTTTGTCACTCCCAGCCACTCAACAGTTGGCACTTATGCAAACTATCGCCATCCGCGCCACAACCCAGCCTAGCGGCCGCCGAGCACACTATTCCACAGACGGTCGCTTAATGTACCGCGTCGTGCGTTTCCATGGTTACAGACAGCACCACCCACAAACTTCACTTGCAAGACGGACCTCCTATCTCTTGCCGACCACGCCATCTCAAGCCAGAAAGTGGCTCACGAACAAATAGACGGTCTCTTTAACAGCCAGCATCATCAAACCATCTCCCGGACGCTGGGCCTCGCCTATCCATTTTGTCATAAAAAGCGACGGCACCTGGTGTATGGTTGGCGACTATACTAAGTTGAACTCTCATACTATCATAGACAAGTACCGGGTTCCTAAAGCCATGGATTTTAACCATGCTCTTGCAGGCGCCAAATATTTCTCGGTAGTGGACTGTAGGAGGACCTATCATCATATTCCGATGGCACCAGAGGATATTGAAAAGACAGCTTACAACACCTTTAGGCCTTTTCCAGTTCCTTTGGCCTCCGCAACGCTGCATGAACTTGGCAGAGATTCATAAACAAGGTGTTGTTTCATCTGGATTTATGTTTCGTTTAATTGGATGACATTCTTATTTTTGGTCCTACTTTGCAAAAAACAAGGAACATTTGCAGATTGTTAAAGACACACTTTTTTTTACTGCTGCTGGTGTTGAACTGAATAATAAGAAGCTCCAGTTGCACCAGACTTCAGTAAGATTCTTAGGCTACATTGTGTCAGCTAAGGGCCTCACTCCTCCCGAGGAAAAAATCAAACCTGTTTTGGATTTGCCACGCCCTCACTCGTTTAAGAAGCTGCGCAGGTTCATCGGAACAGTTAACTATTATAGGAAGCACTTGCCTGCTGCAGCCGAGGTTCAGGCTCCCCTAACAGACGCACTTGCTGGCAAAAATACGACCGGTATCCGCCCGGTCCCCTGGACCCCTGCCATGGAACAAGCTTTTGACAAACTGAAGCACCTACTAGCAAACGCAGTGACTGTTGCCCACCTGCATCTGGACACTACATTTTTTATTACCATGGATGCCAGTGATACCACAGTAGGTGCTGTCCTCAGCCAAACCATCGGAGATACTACCTCTCCTTTGCAGTACTTTTCTAAGAAGCTCAACGGCGCTCATAAAAAGTACTCAGCCTTTGATAGGGAGCTCTTGGCAGTTTACGAGGCAGTGAAACACTTTCGTGCTGAGGTTGAGGGTAGGGACTTCTACATTTTAACCGACCATAAACCTTTGGTTGCTGCTCTAAAGAACCCCCTGACTGACCCTCCACCTAGATGCTTCTGTCATTTGGACTTTATATTGAAATTTACCTCTGACATACGATACATCAAGGGTGCAGATAATGTGGTCACAGATTTTTTGTCTCGTGTTTGTGCTCTTACAACTCTGATAGACCTCTCTAACTTGCCTCAGCTGCAGTCTGTCGACACGGACACTATGGACCTTATTTCCGATCACAGCTCGTCACTCAAACCTGTGTGATCCACCTTTCCCAGTGTCATAAGCGAGATTTGGTGTGACGAATCAACTGGTACACTACATCCCTTCATACCCAAACCTTTACAGAGACAAGTGTTCGACAAATTACACAACCTAGCTCATCTGGGTGTGAGAGCCTCTACCAGACTTATTTCAGATCACTTCGTCTGGCGTGATATGTGCCACGACTGCCAAGCCTGGCCCGTGCCTGCATTCCGTGCCAACAAAATAAAGTTTTGTGGCACACATCACCCCCATTAGGCAGCTTCACCGCTCCACCCAGTCGCTTCCAGCACGTTCACATCGACTTGGTGGGGCCTCCTCACCCCCTCCGAGGGTTACAGATGCGTGCTATCTATTATTGACAAAACCTCTCATTAGGTGGAAGGTGCCCCTCTACCCAATATTACATCCAAATCAGTGGCACAATCCTTCATAGACACTTTGATTTCACTCTTTGGCTGCCCTGTTTACTTGACGAGTGACCAAGGCCGTCAATTTGAGTCTGCCTTGTTTTCTGAACTATGTAGGCTGTGCGGCATCAAAAAAATTCATTGAACAGCATACCACCTCCAAAGCAACGGCCTCGTGGAACGTTGGCATAGGACACTTCAGACGGCCCTACATTGCCATGGCCTCCTTTGGATGGAAGCCCTGCCATTCGTCTTACTCGGTTTGTGGACCACTTTCAAGGAAGACCTTAAAGGCTGTGTGGCCAAGTTCGTCTACAGCCAGTCCCTTACACTGTCAGGCGAACTTGTTGCTCCTACTCCAGTCGCCAGACCGTCCAAACTGCCGTCCTTGGTAGAACAGGTGAGGTTACATTGTAACAAGCTTCAGCCCTCGCCTAGGGTTGCCATAATCTCGGAATCCAAAACCAGGACAAAACTTATGGTCACCGTAGCCGATTGAAGGAAATAAGAGGAGTAAGGAGTCCTGATGCCCATAAGCTAAGGGAAATGTGCATTTAATTAATGATCCAGAGTTTAGGAAGGACTGCTTCATTAAGAAAGCATTTATTACAAAAAATAAGAATATGCATTACATTATTCAGTACACGAAGTTCTATTGTCATCAGTTGAGCTTTTCTTATACCAATCGTATTTCTCAGAACCTTGAATAGACAAAAGGAACTTAATCTGGTTCTCAATCAGTTTATGAAATTCACTGCAACTTACATTTTTCATATTGTACTGTATTTGCATCATTGCATTAACTGATTTTACTGTTAACCTATTCCTTTCTTCTGTCCACTGAGAATTCATGAGGGAAAAGAACTTGAGTTGTATGAATGATTGTGCTTGACACAGTGAAATGCAAATGCAGCTTCTGCTGCAGCTACTTTATTACCATCTGTCTGTGTTTTGGAAAAGCTGGTGAGCTGTTTGGAAGATGATGAACCCACTGCCGTCTTATGCTTTTTCGATTGCACGTGGTCGTTGGGGGGGTTGGGTTGTTTTGGGGAAGGAGACCAGACAGCGAGGTCATTGGTCTCATCAGATTAGGGAATTATGGGGAAGGAAGTCGGCTGTGCCCTTTGAAAGGAACCATCCCGGCATTTGCCTGGAGCGATTTAGGGAAATCACGGAAAACCTAAATCAGGATAGCCGGACGCGGGATTGAACCATCGTCCTCCCGAATGCGAGTCCAGTGTTTAACCACTGCGCCACCTCGCTCGGTCACGTGGTCGTTAATATCACACCTACCTCCATTACTGATTCAAATGTAGGAACTGTGAAGAGGAAAAACGTATAATAGAATAATTTTTCTAGGAAAACAACGATTTAAATGGGTCTGTGTATAATCGTAATGTTACTCACCCGCAAATTTTGCATAAAGCATCGTATTCAGTTCTTCCTCGCTTTATACTTGGAAACTGTTTAGTATATTCCTCCCTGTACTTAACCTTCCATCTAGCCGACATTATTAAACCACCAGGCAAATAATAACAACTATTTAATACAATATAACACAACGAAATCGCAAGCACAACAAACCATGCTAGCATTCAACAAGCTCTTCATTGCCAGAGATGACTGACCGCCCACTGTATCGACAACTCGCAATCTCGCAAATCGAAGAGGATGTACCGTACGTCTGAGCCTGACTGCCCATTGTTTCCATATCTCGAAAGCCGTTCTGTTCTGTTTGGATTTTATATAATGTGAAGGCAAAGAGATAACATATTGATGCTTCTTTGACAGCAATTTTTGAAATTACTGGAAGTTGACTTCAAAATCCAGCAAATATCGCGGACATTTGCCTTTTTGGCCCAGACGTTTTCATTTACCCTAAAATCGCGGACTGTCCGTGAAATCCGTGGTGTATGACAACCCTACCCCCGCCCCCTTCCAGCCACACTCCCCTACACACATATGTTCCCAAGGCGCTCGACACTTGCGAATTTGTGTTCCTTTGCAATGAAACTGTAAAAGCCCCATTACAGCCCCCTTACACAGGCCCGTACAGAGTTGTCTAACAAACCAGTAACACAATGGACATCATAATTAAGGGCTCAGTAACTACTGTCTCCCTCAACAGGGTTAAACCTGCTCGCGTCGAGTTTTCCCCTACCTCACCCACTGTTGAAGACACCATGCTCTCTGGCCACCATCGGCCTTCTCCCTCTGCTCATGATTCGAGTAAACTCACGCCTACACCGGCACCGTCAATGAGCCCACACTCATTCTGGTGTTTTCCACCTCCCGGCTCCCATAGCAGAGGCCGCTGCTCCCAGGGCTGTAATATAACAGTTCCATCTTTGTGCGACAGCACACCGCGCCGCTCTTCTAACCGGTGCAGCCCGCAGGTTCTGCCATGCCCACTAAGACCTCACCGTCTGACACTCACTCCTCTACTCGCAACACACCGCCCTCACTGTGCTACAGTTTCCCTACCCCATCGGCTCAGCATACCTCTCCATTAGCAGGCGCCACTTACGAGCTCTGAACCGACATTCATCCTAATGACATTTGTGGTTTATCTGTCGTCGTTAGTGGTGACACCGCATTAATGCTGCTTGTGTGTGACGATTCGTGTGACTTGTTAGGTGGTGTGTCACAACGTGTAGTGAAGCGTTTCAAAATCTCTCGAAGTGCTACGTGTGGCAACCTACGTGCTTACGTTAGGCCAAGTGGAAAGGTGATCATTAGATTCCCGCAACAGCCGATGACTACGACTGCCGACGTCACTTCAAGACTTCAGCATCAGCATTCCAGGATTTTCTCTACACTCTCCTCCCACATGGCCCATGCCGTTAGATGAGGAGGAACTCACTGTAACCACTTAAACTCTCGCCAACCACCCCACCTTCCGGTTCGTACTCCATACTGTAGGGGGGGGGGGGGCTATGTGGCGTCGATCCACGGATCAGTAGGCCAGAACATCATATGTGTATTATGTCTTCGAGTGGATCTTTGTTTCGTATACTTCTGGGAGCTGAGTTCCGGCCTAGCCTTCGACCTGTACGTTTGTCGTGTAATGAAAGTATTGATGATTAGAAGAGAGAACCGTGGTCATTACCTTACCACCTTGATATCTCCTTCAAGATAATAACAGCTAAAGGTGGTAATTTATTCATAACATTAAGCACACTTCTTGCGAAAAAAAGCGGTGAATATCTATCAAAAAAGGAAGAAGGTTCAGGATTAAGAAAACATGAAATTGGATTCCTTCCATTACTATCAGCTGTATTACCATATCTTAACTACTATAGGTTCATTAGCTGGCAGGGCAGCTGCTGTTGCAAATGCAGTAATAAACAAGAAAGAAGCTGATAAAGAATTAGAAGACCAAAAACGGCATAATTTACCAAAGGAAAAGAAAGGAAGGGAGGTAAAGAAAATAGTAAAAAGTATTTGATTCATATCCTAATCCATTAAGTAATTTTTATAAATTTGTTAAGGAATTAAAAATTAAACAGTTTCATGGAGTATTCATGATTGATGAATTACCTAATTAAACAAAAAATTTGAATCTGGAACAGTAAATTTAGATACATCTGATCATGCTGGACTTGTTGTTATTAATCAAAAAATTTGAAATTTATTTTTCATTCACTTTTAGGAAAAATACCTAAACAACTATTTAACTATTTGTGAAAAAAATGATCTATACTACAATATTGAAATAATAGAAAACTGCAGTGAAGTAATTTGTGTCTGTCTGTTTAAGACTGTGTTCAGATAATTATAAATTGGATAATATTTTGAATCTAATAAATGGATGTAATTGGAAACAAGCTGCAGCCTAATGGTCAACTATTAATGGTTAGATAAATTTAGAAAACATAAAAAATGATTTAGAAGCCAGAATTGATCAAAAAATATGATGTTTAATTAAACAATTTCATAAAGAATTATGTAACTTTCTAAAAGCACCTAGAAGATATGTCGATTTTAAACTTAGATGAACAGTAGATCTGAAAGATTCAGTAAATAGTTATGTTGTTACTAATTAATACTTATAAAAAGAAGGTTAGTAAACCCAAATATGAGACTATTCTAACACAATTGAGTAATTGTGTCAGTACAAAACATCTTAATGAGAATATTAAAGCATTTAATAGAATGACCTGCAAATTACTTTACAGAGGCAGATTTTTGAAAGGCAGATTTAACGCCATACTTAAATTAATTAAGTAATCTTCAGAAAAGAAATTTTATCTTGTTAGGGATGATGAAATATTGAAATATATGTTTGAATACGTTGTGAAAATCAAGAGAATTATTTTATTTGGCCCAATATAGATGGTGATTTGTCAACTACTGATTTTAAAATAGAGATAAAAAGACACTGTCGAATTACAAATATTACATCCAGCTCAGTTCAATAATCCATTAATTGAAATGAAAATGAAAGATAAAATATTTATAACAATAAATCATAACATTACTGAAACACATAATCCTCACAGAGTAACAACTAAAAATAGAAGACAAAGAATCAAAGGTCTCCGTACAGTATGTAAAACTAAAAAAAAAATTTATGTGAAAGTTTAAAGTTAAGTACAGCAGAAGAAATTATAAATGAATTACATAAACCACGAGAGAGAATTTTAAAAGAAATGTAATTTCCCTTGTTATTGAAGACTTAGGGGAAGCAGATCTAGTAGAAATGGATTCAACTGATTTGAAAGGATTTTCAAAAATTAATAAGGGATACAAATATTTATTAACAGTTATAGATGTTTTTTCAAAATTTGCTTGGGCTAGCCCAGGTAGATATAAAAAGGTAAGAATGTAATCGATATTTTTGAAAAAATATTTAAACCTAGAAATAAATTACAAACAGATAATGGTAAAAAATTCTATAACACAGGTTTTCAAGAAAATACAAAATTGATCATTATTCAACTTTTAGTGAATTAAAAGCATGTGTTCAAAGATTTAACAGTAAATTTGATGAAAAGATGTGGAAAAAATTCTCTTTTTGAGGAAATTATAAATGGACTAAACTAATTTCGAAATTAGTTGATGAATACAACAACACAAAACACTGAACATTAAAAATGAAACCAACAGAAGTTAATGAAAACATTTGTAAACCAATTACCGCTGTACTGAATGAGAAAGTGTAATTTAAAAAAGGAGATAAAGTTAGAGTCAGTAAATTTAAAGGAATTTTAGAAAATTGATATATAGTTTATTAACCAATGGAAATCTTTGAAACTGAATCTCTTATTCATTCTAATACAACAACATATAAATTGAGAGATTAAAATGATGTAGACGTAAAAGGAAATTTCTATGAGTATGAATTACAGAAAACAAAATATCCTCTTCATACCTTGTTGGAAAAATTTTGAGAAGGAAAGGAGATAAAGTATATGTTAAATGGTTAGAATGTGACGATTCACATAATACTTGGATAAATAAAGTTGTTTTATAAAAATTCAGTCTGATGAAGATAAATGTTAATTTTTCATTACCTTTTAATATGACCAGATTGAATAAGTTCAAAATCTTTGACCTCTTATTAATTTTAAAATTACAAAATATGACCCTGATTCATAAATAAATATTGTTTTTGAGATCAATGTTTTTGACACATTGTTTTAAGATGTCTGAAAATCTTTAAAATTTTCTTCATCTTCCTCAACTACAAATATTTAAAAATATCTTACAAAAAGATACCTTATATATATCTGTGTGTGCATGTGGATATACACACAGATAGAGAAAACGAAAGTGATGATTTTCTCATTAGCACTGTTTGATATATGTGTGTGCCGCACTTTACACACACACACACACACACACACACATATATATATATATATATGGTGTTACAAAAAGGTACGGCCAAACTTTCAGGAAACATTCCTCACACACAAAGAAAGAAAATATGTTATGTGGACATTTGTCTGGAAATGCTTACTTTCCATGTTAGAGCTCATTTTATTACTTCTCTTCAAATCACATTAATCATGGAATGGAAACACACAGCAACAGGACGTACCAGCGTGACTTCAAACACTTTGTTACAGGAAATGTTCAAAATGTCCTCCGTTAGCGAGGATACATGCATCCACACCCCGTCGCATGGTATCCCTGATGCGCTGATGGAGCCCTGGAGAATGGCGTATTGTATCACAGCCGTCCGCAATACGAGCACGAAGAGGCTCTACATTTGGTACCGGTGTTGCGTAGACAAGAGCTTTTAAATGCCCCCATAAATGAAAGTCAAGAGGGTTGAGGTCAGGAGAGCGTGGAGGCCATGGAATTGGTCTGCCTCTACCAATCCATCGGTCACCGAATCTGTTGTTGAGAAGCGTACGAACACTTCGCCTGAAATGTGCAGGAGCTCCATCGTGCATGAGCCACATGTTGTGTTGTACTTTTAATGACACGTGTCCTAGCAGCACAGGTAGAGTATCCCATATGAAATCATGATAACGTGCTCCATTGGGCGTAGGCGGAAGAATATGGGGACCAATCGAGACATCACCAACAAGGCCTGCCCAAACGTTCACAGAAAATCTGTGTTGATGACGTGATTGTACAATTGCGTGCGGATTCTCGTCAGCCCACACATGTTGATTGTGAAAATTTACACTTTGATCACGTTGGAATGAAGCCTCATCCGTAAAGAGAACATTTGCACTGAAATGAGGATTGACACATTGTTGGATGAACCATTCGCAGAAGTGTACCCGTGGAGGCCAATCAGCTGCTGATAGTGCCTGCACACGCTGTACATGGTACGGAAACAACTGGTTCTCCCGTAGCACTCTCCATACAGTGACGTGGTCAACGTTACCTTGTATAGCAGCAACTTCTCTGACGTTGACATTAGGGTTATCGTCAACTGCACGAAGAATTACCTAGTCCATTGCAGGTGTCCCCGTCGTTCTAGGTCTTCCCCAGTCGCGAGTCATAGGCCGGAATGTTCCGTGTTCCCTAAGACGCCGATCAATTGCTTCGAACGTCTTCCTGTCGGGACACCTTCGTTCTGGAAATCTGTCTCGATACAAACGTACCGCGCCACGGCTATTGTCCCGTGCTAATCCATACATCAAATGGGCATCTGCCAACTTCGAATTTGCAAACATTGCACTGACTGCAAAACCACGTTCGTGATGAACACTAACCTGTTGATGCTACGTACTCATGTGCTCGATGCTAGTGCTGTAGAGCAATGAGTTGCATGTCAACACAAGCACGAAAGTCAATATTACCTACCTTCAATTGGGCCAACTGGCGGTGAATCGAGGATGTACAGTATATACTGACGAAACTAAAATGAGCTCTAACATGGAAATTAAGCGTTTCTGGACACATGTCCACGTAACATCTTTTCTTTATTTGTGTGTGAGGAATGTTTCCTTAAAGTTTGGCTGTACCTTTTTGTAACACCCTGTATATATATATACAGGGTGGATCAAATTTAGAGTATATATCTCCATCATCTACAGAATAACACACAGATAAAAATATATATATATATATATACTCCTGGAAATGGAAAAAAGAACACATTGACACCGGTGTGTCAGACCCACCATACTTGCTCTGGACACTGCGAGAGGGCTGTACAAGCAATGATCACACGCACGGCACAGCGGACACACCAGGAACCACGGTGTTGGCTGTCGAATGGCGCTAGCTGCGCAGCATTTGTGCACCGCCGCCGTCAGTGTCAGCCAGTTTGCATTGGCATACGGAGCTCCATCGCAGTCTTTAACACTGGTAGCATGCCGCGACAGCGTGGACGTGAACCGTGTGTGCAGTTGACGTACTTTGAGCGAGGGCGTATAGTGGGCATGCGGGAGGCCGGGTGGACGTACCGTCAAATTGCTCAACACGTGGGGCGTGAGGTCTCCACAGTACATCGATGTTGTCGCCAGTGGTCGGCGGAAGGTGCACGTGCCCGTCGACCTGGGACCGGACCGCAGCGACGCACGGATGCACGCCAAGACCGTAGGATCCTACGCAGTGCCGTAGGGGACCGCACCGCCACTTCCCAGCAAATTAGGGACACTGTTGCTCCTGGGGTATCGGCGAGGACCATTCGCAACCGTCTCCATGAAGCTGGGCTACGGTCCCGCACACCGTTAGGCCGTCTTCCGCTCACGCCCCAACATCGTGCAGCCCGCCTCCAGTGGTGTCGCAACAGGCGTGAATGGTGGGACGAATGGAGACGTGTCGTCTTCAGCGATGAGAGTCACTTCTGCCTTGGTGCCAATGATGGTCGTATGCTTGTTTGGCGCCGTGCAGGTGAGCGCCACAATCAGGACTGCATACGACCGAGGCACACAGGGCCAACACCCGGCATCATGGTGTGGGGAGCGATCTCCTACACTGGCCGTACACCACTGGTGATCGTCGACGGGACACTGAATAGTGCACGGTACATCCAAACCGTCATCGAACCCATCGTTCTACCATTCCTAGACCGGCAAGGGAACTTGCTGTTCCAACAGGACAATGCACGTCCGCATGTATCCCGTGCCACCCAACGTGCCCTAGAAGGTGTAAGTCAACTACCCTGGCCAGCAAGATCTCCGGATCTGTCCCCCATTGAGCATGTTTGGGACTGGATGAAGCGTTGTGTCGCGCGGTCTGTACATCCATATATATATATGTGTGTGTGTTTTTATCTGTGTGTTATTCTGTAGATGATGAAGATATATACTCTAAATTTGTAAATCAATTAACTGATGAAAATGTGAATTATTTAGACATTCTCAACGGAGAAGGAATTTGTATTGTTTATCTAGCAATTTACTGTGTAAAGTTTACTCTTAAAGTATTTGCTATCTCTTTCAATACCTTTATCTTTCCCTTAATTTTATACCTTTTTGATTCTCTAAAAACTTTGAATGTTCCTTTAGCCACATTATTTTTATCTGGATACTCTACATACATTTCAGAACTAACTGAAACCAGTTTTTCTTTACGTAAATTATCTAAAAATAGTTTTTATTTTATGTGTTTTATTTTCAATGTTCAATTGTAGTACAAGTTCTTGTTCAGTAACTACTGGATCAAACTCTACAGGTTGTTCAGTTTGTACATTAGAATATATTGCACTTCTTTGAGAACTTATTAAATTAACATACTTATTCGTATCTTCACAGAATAGTTCCATCGCATGTTTTAGATCATTTAATTTAATACATTTCTTTCACTGTATTATCTTTATGTACACCTAAATATTTTTCAACTGTGTTTTTGACTAATTTGTAATTATAATATTCTTGAATGAATGCATAAAATAATTTACCATTATCTAATTTACCACTATTATATGCAGGAAATCTACCTCTTCAATGTAGTTTAGATTGAACACTAACTACTTTAAAATAATTTTTCTTTGCTTAATTCTTAGTTCAGACAATGTAAATAATCTCTTCCTTTTTCATTTCTATGACATTATTTACTATGTCTTTTAAATGTAAACATTCTTTCTTTTATTCCTACAGTTCTTTCCTTTTGTAATTAATTTATTTTGGAATAAGTAGCTTGTTATTCAGTAACTTTTTGGGATTTAATTGCTTTATACTCTGCTGCATACTAGTTAACCAATATTCTTTCAAGACCATATAATATTTTTCGTAGACTTACTATTTTGATTATTTAAAGTTTTGAACACACAATTTCAACAAAGATTTCTGAATGAAATTATTTTTCGTACTGGTTGATAATTCATCTTCAAAAAAATCTATACTCATCCAATATAGTAGTATAATATTTTACTACTTCAAATTTAATTCCTTTTTTTCTGGAAAAGTCTTGTAATTTCTTTCATATCTTGGAAAATCTATATTATTCCAGGTACCTGATAGCCTTTATCAATGACTCTGTATCTTTAAACTATACAAGTAGGTTCTGTATTGATAATAGTAATATTCCTAAGCCTGTCCCAAAAGTTATAATCACCAGGCCTGTCACAGATGACAAAATTGTTCAGCTCTGTAAGTCCCTTGCTGAGAGAGACTGGTTCAACCAATATCATGGTGACACAAGTTATAGTCTTAGTGCTGATTTGTCAGGGAAACTATTATTTGAGAGATTTTTTAAAACATTTCTGACACAATTTAATGACAATATCCCCATAAAGAAATGCAAATTAACTGACAAAGGCTTTACAAACAGGGCTACAAACAGACAAAATTCATGGTTCACTAAACAATTATCAAGTATGAAAAACCAAGTTATGGTGTTGCACAATATATGTAGCAATCAGAAAACAGAACGTGCCAGATTAGCCTATATAAAATGCAGGAATGAGTATAAAAAAGCCATCGTGGAAGCCAAAAAAGCACATAATTTCAATACCATTGATAATTCCACAAATAAGTGCAAAGCTGCATGGAAATTAATAAATGGTGTTGCTAAAGATGTAAGAAGCAAAAAAATTAATATAAGTCCCCAAAAATTCAATGATTTCTTTATTAAATCTGTTGAAAATGTAGGAAACACTATAATCAAACCTGATATCAGTTCATCAGAGTTACTTTCTAAAAATGTTTGCAGAACACCAACAGACACAGGTACGTTTATGTTCTCCGAGGTCTCACCTAGTCATGTCCTAAGCATTGTAAAACGGATGAAATCTTCAGACAGTGTAGACATATATGACATATCCTGTAATTTACTAAGGAAAGTAATAGACTATATTGTGTACCCCTTAACATTCTGTATAAATAAATGCATATCTGAAGGATATTTTCCCGAAGAACTCAAAGTGGCTAGGGTAATTCCAATATATAAAAAGGGAGATATGGACTCACCTTGCAGTTACAGACCAATCTCCATAGTCCCAGCTTTTTCTAAAATACTGGAATGTGTAATTTACCAACAGCTATCTGTCTATTTTGAAAAATTAGGAATAATTAGTGAATCTCAGATGGTTTTAGGAAAAAGTTGTCTACTGTGGATGCTATAGAATTTGTAGTTAAATACTTACATCAAGTGTTTGAGGATAAGGGCTACGCTCAACTCACATTTTGTGATCTAAGCAAAGCTTTTGACTGTGTAAAGCATAAGCCACTCCTACAAAAACTGGAATTCTATGGCATTAGACATAATAGCCTTAAATTAATAAAATCATATCTTCAGAATCGTAAACAAGTTGTTTGTGTAGGGAGAGAAATGTCGAGTATAGAGCAAGTCAAGGTAGGTGTTCCGCAGGGATCTGTGCTGGGCCCCTTTTTGTTCCTGATAATGATAAATGATCTGCCGTCATTTATCAAGTCCACCACTGTGTTTTATGCAGATGATACAACTTTTCTTCATGCTAGTGAGGATTTCAATAGCCTTAAAACTTGTGCAGCAAAGACAATTGACCAAGCATCCTATTGGTTCAAGGCAAATGGATTCCTGCTGAATGAAAACAAAACACAGCAGATGGTCTGTAGTCTTAGAGACAAGCTTCTGTCAGATGATCCAAGTTATGTCAAATTTTTGGGGGTATACATTGATGATAAATTATCTTGGGGTCAACATGTACAATATATTAGTGGTAAATTGTCAAGAGTTATTTACCTGTTAAGGTGACTTATGGATTGTGTTCCTGAAAAATATGTTAGAACATCCTATTTTTCATTCTTTCAGAGTATAATATCATATGGAATTATTTTGTGGGGGAACTCTAGCTGTGTCCATGACATATTAATACTGCAAAAAAAAGCTATTAGGATAATTACTGGTTCTGCATATAAGGCACACTGTAAACCATTGTTCTGTGAACAGAAAATCATGACTGTTATAAACTTATACATATACTATGTTCTAATTTATACGAAGAAGAAATTTCCAGAAACAAAAACCAAAGAAAATGTACACAGCCACAATACAAGAAGGAATAGGTGCCTCTATATTCCTTACCACAGGTTGTCAAAGACACTCAACAGCTACGAAATCATGGGGTACAAATTATTTAATAATCTTCCTCAATCTGTTCAAGAATTACCTGAACAATTATTCAAACAAACAATTCATGACTGGCTAGTCCTCCACCCATTCTATGACATAAGAGAATTTATCAACTGTAATATAATACTATAATGTTAAGAAGAAACCTGTTGTTTCTTTCAAACTATTAACTGTATTTTAGTATGTATATGACGTTGTCTATTGCTGTAATGGCCGAATGACAATAAAATTATTATTATTATTAAAATTATTATTATTAATGAAGTGTAAAATGTCATTAGTAATTAATGCATTTTTCTCTTCTAATGAAGGAAACCTAATGACTTTTAACCAGCTTCCTAAATTCAGTTGATAATTCTTTTTTTCAATAAATACAGATATATTTGTCACTGGTATTTCTGAACTAGTTAAATGTACTTGTAACTGTCTACATTTCTAAAAAATAATTTTTATTAGTTTTTTTAATTTGATTTAATGTTTTCAGAGGGTACACACAGATCCACTGGCATTCCATAGAGAAAAGTTTTGTACGAGGGTGGTTTGAAAAGTTCTCAGAATCACTGCAAGAGGTGAGCGTGACTGTAAACATGTGCCACACCATTGTTCTTGGAAGAGAGCTGTAGTGGTGACGCGGCTCTGCTGCTGTTCCTGCATAGTGATTTGCAAAGATGGAAAAAATCTAGATTCAAGCAGTGATTAAATAATTTGAAAAGAAAGTTATGAAAGCAAAGGACATTCATGCCAATTTCCATAATACACTGGGGGGACTCTGCTCCTTCATATTAAACTGTTGCCAAGTGGACAAAACAATTTAAATTTGGTTGGGAGTGGTTAGAGATGATCTGTGTTGACCAAGATGTGTCACTAATCCAGAAATCATTGCAAAAGTGCACAAAATAGTTATGGAGAATCGTCAATTGAAATTACTCCCGCTTGCCAGTTGTCATCTGAAGGAATATAACACATTTAAACTGAAGAATTAGAAATGAAAAACTTATCTGCAAGATAGGTGCCAGATACACACACACACACACACACACACACACACACACACACAAATGTGCCATTACTATGGCTTAATTACACGAACTAAGGTATGAATTTTTGCTACACACACCTGATATGTCTCCATCAGACTTCCTTCTCTTCCTAAAAGGGAAAATTTTTCATGGTGGAGGAAGATTCACTTGAAATGAAGAATTGATAGCCGGAGTTGACAACTACTTTGCAGGCTGGAGGAAACACATTTTCTAGATGGGACCAAGCCACTGGATCAACTTTGGACCAAGTGCATTAACCTACAAGGAGAGCACATTGAAAAATTAAAAAATGTCAGTGAATTCAGTACTTTTTTCTATTCCATTCTGAAAACTTTCAAACCACATTTGTAACTATTTTTAAGGTTAATAAAATCTGTACTAATCCAGGTAATAAATTTTTAGTTCCTGAAGATCTTCATAAATAAAACATAAAACCTATATCATTATACGTGGCTACAAAGTTCCATATTTTATTCTAGAAATCTAAGAAAAAATTCCAATAAATGGTGAATCTAAATACTTTAACAATCAACAAATTAAATATTAGAGCAATAGAACTAGGACTTAGAGGTTATTCAAAAATGAGAAATTAGCAGCTTATTCATCTGATTACTAACCATAATATTAACATTGAAATGAAAACAATAATGAAGTGAAAAATTATACTGTAAAAGAATTAAAACAAAGCAAAAGAACTAGGAATTAAAGAATATTGTAAAATTTTTGAGTATATTAAAAGTAATGATCCATTTGGTGAATTTGGATGGAACTATATATCAAAGAATTTGAAGATAAATTATAATGGATAACTATATAAATGTTAAAAGGAAATATACCTGACGATTTTACTAGAGAGATTCAAGATAAATTAGATTGTCACCTCTCGTTGAGATAGAAAACAATATCTGAAATCTTATGAGAGAATTTCAAGGTAAATTAAATTTGAATGTGACATCATATTGTCATTTGAATAAGTATTTCAGAGGAGAATTTCAAGAGAAATTAGATTGGAGAGTTACACCAGAAAAAGGAAAACTATTGGAAGATTCTATAAGGGAATATATTTTAGAATATTAAAATATAACTGAATCATTTTTATAAAAGTATTTAAACCATTTCAAATAGAAGACCAATCTGAGGATAATGATTGTTCTATATATTTAAGTAATAAAAATCATCAATTTGTAAAAACAAACTGTTATCATATATTTCCTACCCGTTGTATTGATGACTGGTTAAAAGAACAATAAAATATTCATTGTGTAGAGAAGTAATTAAGAAAATATGGTTAATTTTGATGAAGAGTAATGATATCATTTATCAGTTGTTCTTGAATATAATCATCTAAAATAATGAAGTATGATTCTTTCATCTTTTGGTCTAAATTTATTGAATTAGGATTATAATTCAATCTTAACTTTACTTCACAATTTGGATGTCTATCTTCAATTCGATACAATTGTCTTTGTAAACTTTTCATTGTGTTCTAATGACATTGTAGTCATATTAACAGTTTTCATCAACTAATTTCAAAAGAATAAAAGTTCACCTTAAATTTTCATTAACTGTTTGAGAAACAACATGAGTTAATAAACTATTTATTTCTTCATTTCATTCATACATTACCTCTGAAGCAATATTAAGATTTTATCTTAAATTTTCTACATGTTCCTCACCTAATTTGATGATTTCTTGATTTTTCTCTAGTTGTTCTACACAACAATTTTGACGTTTTATCTGATCTTTTTAGGAAGTCATTACTTCTTTTCTAATTTTATATTCTTCTTGTTTTTGAATCGAAGGTAAAACTTTTCATATACCCAGTCTTGGAATTCCTCATATTGCTTCATTTTGTATATAAACCTGGTTCTTTGATGAATACACTGTATCTGGATGTAGATTTTGAGAGGACAGTATTTCACCACTCTTAATTTCTCAGATGATTGTGTATACTTTCTTTTACATGATCATTAATTGCACTTCCAGCTCTTTTATATTCAAGAATATTACAAACGTCTTTCAACCATCGATTATTATCGATAATTGTTAACACTTACTCATTATATTTAAGCTTGTTGTTGATGAGGTCTATGATCAACTCTATTTTTTTTTGCACTCTGTCTTCAGGCCATGAGTGGCCTAACTGGACCATCCGACCGCCGTGTCATCCGCATTGGATGATGCGCATAGGAGGGGCGTGCAGTCAGCACACCGCTCTCCCGGTTGTTATGGTGGTATTCTTGACCAAAGCTGCTACTATTCGCTCGAGTAACTCCTCAATTGGCATAAAGAGGCTGAGTGCACCCCGAAAAATGGCAACAGCGCATGGCGGCCTGGATGTCACCCATCCAAGTGCCGACCACACCCAACAGCGCTTAACTGCGGTGATCTCATGGGAACCAGAGTATCCACTGCGGCAAGGCTGTTGCCAGCTCTATTTAATAGAAAACTTTAATATTAGATTTTTATTTTTATTGATAAAGTTATATATACGATCAGATACATACTCACAATAAATCATCAGAATTAGTACCCAAAGTAATAAATACATTAAAATATACATTAGAAAATTTAGAAAATTTTACTGTTCACAGAACTAATAAATTTTTTCTAGATACATGGAAGCAATCAAAACTACATTGAGTAAATATTGTAACAGTGAGAAGTCAATTGACAATTTTACTTCATAGAAAAACACAAGAGATGCTTAAGGGCGATCTGTACACTTTGTGAAAATGAATATAATGTAAGAAACTGCAACACTAAACGAATTCTTTGTGTAATTGGAAAAATATTTCTAAATATTGTTATAAAAATATTTACAACAAATTCAGCCTGAAGAAAATTCATAAATATTATTAATGATTAATACTGATGAAATACAAGAAACTGACACAAATTTTAATAAAAATGTGAAGTTTGTCAAGAGATGAAACATGTAGATTGTTTCTATCAGATTTGTAAAATGTAGCTTTCAAGATTCGCCCAGTAAGATCGTTATTTAATAAATCTTTAGAAATTACGTAAGAGATGATTGTCCGCAAGGATTGAGTGTGAAGCAAGATTCTCTTTCCTTATTTTCCATATATTTTAAAGTAAATTTTTTACATTTATTATTGTAGTTACCTTTATGTGATTGATTAACATAGGGCATAGTCCGTATCAATTCAGGCATGTTAGGAAAAAATCTTACCTTAATAATCTCCAATGTTATTGAATTTATCATATGTTAATATGAAGAACTAAGTAACGAAAATGTACTTTTTTGTTTTCTCCAAAAACGTTTCTGCTCTGAGATACAGCCCTCCAAAGGTGACACTGTTAATACCATTTTCAAGATGTGAATTTTGGAAAAAAATTAAAATGCTGTAACAAGAAACCCTAAGGAAAGGGGAGAGACGAATATAATGTAAAAATAATGGTAAAATTCTGTGGATTGAGGGCAAAAATGTAAGCTTATAAAGTTGGCGATAAAATAGAGAAAAATTTAGACAAGTTGAGATATGTATTGTTAAAAATAGAGTAAGTTTTGAAGATTATAAATATTGTTTGTTTGACAGTAGAGAACAGTACAAAAAATTAATGATTCGAAATGAAAAACATGAAATCTATACTGTAGAAATAAACAAGAAATCAGTGAGTCCTTATGATGACAAAAGATATGTTTTAGAAAATAAAACAGATGCATTACCTTATAGACACTACTCATTGTAAAAAATGTAATAAAATTTTTTTAGTACGAATGAAGACTAATCAAGAATCTCAACAACACAACTGTCTAGCAAGAGATTAAAAAAATGTAATTGGATGTGAATATTTAAATACTAAATATGGATGAAAAATTTGTATGTAGCTTAATAAGATAGGTACTTTACTAGGTAGATACTTTAAATTAATTACTGATTGGCATTTTCAAACAATTGAAAAAGGACAGGTGAAACTGAAATATAAAGGAATGAAGAAACTTAAAAATAGAAATAATGAATTTCATGATTTGGAAATCATTCTGTGACCTTTATAAAATTTAATTGGAAGAAATAGAGCTTTTATAATCTTTAAATGGTTAATACCAAACAGCTATTGCAGTGTGGTGCTTGTCTAGATAAAAAGAATATTAATGAATTTTGTAAAGAGAAATATCAAACAGTTCGATATTGTTGAGTATGTGAAGAATATAGAAATATATACATGAAAATAAAAGTTACACGTTAATATGGTTGAACTGTCGTCAAGTATTGTCTCAAAAAACACGAAAAGTCAACTGTTTTAAAAATCTTATGGCTGCTCAAGAAGAAAGCGTTAGAAAAATTTTGAGCAAGGAATACAACAGTTTTTATTTCTTTTCTTACTTTCACCTTTTATAATAAAATAGACTGAACTAGAAAGCCAGTAAAATTTTAATATAAATTATTCTTTGTGAGACTGAAGTAATCTTATTTCCTTAAATGCACCTTTTATTAAAAGAACATTAAATTTATTTTCTTATGCCTGCCATTTGTGAGAAAAAATAATTTTTTTATAAGTGAACATGATCAGAAAAAAATATTCATTTCTATTAATTTTGTAACTAATTGATTATAAAATACGCTTTTTTAAATGAAAATAAGTGTGTTAGACCTAAAAAATTTGACTATAGTAGAAGTATTCAATAAATTCTACATAAGGTTTTGTGATTTAGTGAATGAGTGAGTGAGCTATCTTACTAAAACTGAGCTAGAACCTACTGAATACTTCTACTAATGCAAAAGGATTTCCTCTCTGTCAGCACCAATCAGCAGCAGATCATGGCACTCACAGTCTTCTGCTCGATGACTTGCAGACTGGTGAGATTATACAAGCTTAGGCAAACAGGTGACAAGACTCACAATATGTGTAGGTGCGTTTATAGGAACAAATAACTTTCATGGAAAGTTTGAGGGCTCATTCATAACTCATTATTTGTCATAGTATGCATGTTTTAGTTAACCATTCTTTCATTCTAATCATGCAATTACAGAGCAGATACTTCAAGTTTGTACATCCACAGCTGATTTATTAAATCACAGTCACAGATGTTCCCATTACTTTCCAATGTTTGCCGACATATTCGTATTCTTTCATTAAGCAGTTATCAGTCTGCTTTCTATGGGTTTCCAGAGTTCAGTTAATGCTTGCAATCAAATTTATATTAATGTGTTTCTACAGTAGAACTTCTTTCTGCGTAATCTGAAGAGCGGACGACATGGTGCTCTACTTCCACAGCTGATTTATTAAATGACAGCATCATACGTTCTAACTGGCTTCCACAATTTGCCAAAAATTCATATGTATAATGTTAAGCGACTATTCAGTCAGTATTCTTCGCGTTCCTGAAGTTCAGTTACAACATGTGATCAAATTTTCATATATTTGAACAGCAGAACTTTTGCAATAGATTGGTTTAACTTAGAAATCCTATTTAATTTCGTAGTAAATATATATTGATACATGGTTTAACTGTGACTCCTGTTTCATCAGGGACATTTTTTCTAATTAATTTAGTCCATTGTGTACAGTTTTAATTAAACTACTTTAGCCTGTGGAAGTTTACAAATTACAGTCATCCACTAGCACTGTACAGTAGAGTAACATTTCAGAGATGAAGAACGTTTGTTGCCCCCTATTGACACTGCAACCTGTCATAAAGCACAATTCATGAGCAAATTGATTGTCACAACAACCTTTCTGAAATGGTGTTGTCTGCCTGGAGTCTCTACCTGAACTCAATAGAACACCTTTGAAATGAATTAGAATGTTAACTTCACTTCAAATCCCAGTGCCGAACTTCACTACCTTCTCTGGTTTCGGGATTTGATGAGTGGGCTGCCAGACGATCAAACATTTTGCTGAAAGTGTCCCCAGCTAATTTTAAGCGAACAGAAAGGCAAATGTTGGACATGCCCCATATTATTGTCCATATACTTTTCATCACTGAGTGTATATTGAGTAGTCATTGAAACGCCACATTTTGAGATACGGGATGAACATTAAGAAGGCAGTTTCACATGTTGTGAGTGTACTGATCTTCATGCTGCTGTCTCATACACCTGCTTTCAGGGTCCAATCAGTGACTGATAGATGATTTAAGTAATTTGTAAATAATTCAAGACAAAATCATCGAAGGTAATTCTCAGATTATGCATATTTATTGCCACTGTTTACATTTTTGTTCGTAAGTGTGAATAACTTGCGATGACTCACAGGGGCTTTCATAACAGCATCTAAATGTTAAAGCCTCCTAAAGCCAAGATCGCATATATATTTCTTTATTGACAAACAGCTGGTTTTGACAGACTTTGCTGTCAACAAAGCTGACCGGAAAGTGTGTAAATAAAGAAATAATTTTACGATTCTGGTTTCAGAAAAGTTTTACGAAATGTAACAGATCGCTCTTTTTGATTTAATATGACAAAATTACATGTATTGAAGGTTGTGTGTAGGACAGTTTTTTCCAAAATTTTAAAATAAATTGTTAATACATTTTACATTGGAGCGCCACAGAAATGGTTAGAGGTGTGTGTACTCAATATAGAGTATGTAAACAGGGAGAATATGGCGCTGCGGTCGGCAACACCTACATAAGACAAGTGTCTGTCCACAGCAATGGGACACAGCATCACCGAGGTAGCGATGAACTGGCGACTTTCCTGTACGACTGTTTCACGAGGTACCGTGAATATCAGGAATCCGGTAAAACATCAAATCTCCGACATCACAGCAGCCGGAAAAAGATCCTGCAAGACTGGGACCAACGACAACTAAAGGAAATCGTTCAGCGTGACAGAAGTGCAACCCTACCACATATCCCTGTAGATCTCAATGCTGGGCCATCAACAAGTGTCAGCGTACAAATCATTCAACGAAACATTATGGATAAGGGCTTTCAGAACCAAAGGCCCACTCAAGTACCCTTAATGACTGCGTGACATAAAACTTAATGCCTCGCCTGGACCCATTAACACCGATATGGAACAGCTGATAACCGAAAACATGTTGCCTGGTCAGACGAGCCTAGTTTCAAATCGTATCGAGCAGATGGATGTGTACGAGTATGGAGACGACCTCATCAATCCATGGACCCTGCATGTCAGCAGGAGACTGTTCAAGATGTTGGAGGCTTCGTAAAGGTGTGGGGCGTGTGCAATTTGCGTAGTGTAGGACCCCCGATAACGTCTACATACTACTCTGACAGGTGCCATGTACATAAACACCCTATCTGATCACCTGCCTCCATTCATGTCCACTGTGCATTCCGACAGACCTGGACAATTCCAGTAGGATAATGTGACACCCCACACAGCCAGAATTGCTGCAGAGTGGCTCCAGGAGGAGTCTTCTGAGCTTAAACACTTCCGCTGGCGACCAAACTCGCCAAACATGAACATTATTGAGCATAGCTGGGATGCCTTGCAACATGCTGTTCAGAAGAGTTCTCCAACCCTTCGTACTCTTACAGGTTTATGGTCAGCCCTGCAGCATTCATAGTGTCAATTCCCTCCAGTACTACTTCAGACATTAGTCGAATCAATGCCCCATCATGCTGCGGCAATTCTACGTGCTCTCGGGGGCCCTACACGATATTAGGTGTAACAGTTTCTTTTGCTCTTCAGTGTAAATATGAACATAAAAAAATAAGAAAAATATAGAATACATGCACAAATTTGGCAACTATGGTGTTAGTTTCTATAATGACATAACTTGTACATTATACTTGTATGAGCAGAGTTTTGTACATGTAGTTTTATTATTGGGACTTAGAAAAAACCCACATGGTTTTCCTGGAGACCCAAATGCTCTAACTGTAATATTTCATAAAATAACATTTTATCCTCGCAATTTAAGTAATACACACTTTCACCGAAGAGTTCTTCCAAAAGAAGGTTTTACATGAAGGAAAGATATATTTCTGGAGATATTTTGGTTTTTCGGTGTATTTTAGCCACCACAGAGAGACTAAGGGAGGGGGATAAGGTAATAAATGATCCACAAAACTTAGAAAACTATGTAAGTTTGGCGGCTAGCGTAAAAATTTGTTGTGCGTCTCTGAGAAAGAGTGTGAATTTTGCCGTGAAAAAGAAAAATTGTGACAGTTGTAAGGATGAAATTACAAAGCTCAGCGAACGGGTGTCTAGTTTACAATTTATTATCAGTTCCTTGAAGATGGATATCAAGAAACTTAAAGAAGACAAAAGTGAACGGAACATGAAAAACTCGCGCCATGAAAGTACGAATATGTAGGAGAATTGGACGGAAGTGAAGTACAAAAGACGCAAACAGATAATACAGGATACAGAAAAAGGCGAAAGAAACATAAATATTGTGAACGAAAATTACTTTCAAGCTCTTTCGACTACGGATTGTGAAAGTGAAGTTAACAGTGCGAGTGTACCATGTGGAAAACCAAACGACTTTGTGAATAAGGTAAAACATGGAATATTTCAGCAGCAGTTAAGTAAAAGATCATATGCGAAAGTGCTCACTAAAAATCTTCCACCGCTAAGCAGACATAATAAATAGTGCCAAACAAGACTTCGCTTACTGCACAGGCAGGCAGAAAACAAGTAATCTCGGAACAGCAAGTACCGGTAAAATTGAAATGTATGCCGACAGCCAAGGACGAAATATAGCCACTGAATTTCGGCGTACAAGAAGTCAGAATTTTAGTTTTAACCGTACAATAAAACCAGGAGCAAAATTCAATGCTGCTACGTCAATGAATCAAGCAAAAATTTCCTCACTGAGCAAAAAGGACTTTTCCATCTTCCTGGCGGGATCAAATGATATAGCTAGGAACGAGAAAAACGATCTCTTAATCTCGCTAAAAAGAAAACTACATGAGCTGAGAGGAACAAATGTTATTGTTTTTTCAGTGCCACACCGTTACGACTTGATAGAATGGTCCTGTGTAAATAAAGAAATTGAAACTGGAAATAAAGAGATGCAAAATATTTGCAAGGGGTTTGAAAATGTAACATTTGTGAACATCAGCAATTTAGGGAAAAGATTTCACACAACACATGGTTCCCATCTAAATGTACTTGGAAAAAACGTAATAGTAACAAAAATTTTAGAACTTGTAAATAAAATCTCAAATGTGCAGTGTGATGATAGAAAAGTCATACCTCTCATGGACAGTAAGTGTGTGTTACCCGTAGACTCCAATGTGAAATCTGCTGTCAGTGAAGCTACACCTCTCCAAGACAAATATGAAATTTTATTAATGCAAGTGAACACTCCAAATGTTAATAATTCACAGAAAGGCACAGCAGTTATGGAACAACAAACACCAGAAATAAGTGAAACAGCAGCAGCACCATCATTATCAGCAGAAGCAGCAGAACCAACAACGATTGGAGCAGCAACACAGCAATGCTTAAGGAGGAGCCAAAGGAAAAATACTTCTGTGCCATTCAGTGATAATTTTGTTATGATTTCAAGCCAAGAAGGAAATAAAAATGTGAAAAACCAGCCTGCTAACTCACAGATAAGTCACAACAACATCCTATTTTTAAACATTCAGGGTCTTGAAAATAAAGTTGAAATTCTGGAGGAGTCATTGCCACAGAATAAGTATTCTTTCTTATGTCTATCAGAACATTGGCTTAAACTAGAACAAATACTATACTATGTACCAGAAGGTTATAAACATGGAAACAGTTTTTGCAGATCTCAGTACCGTAATGGTGGTACTGTTATCTATGTTTCAAATGAAATAGAGTGTAGAGAACTAGATCTTCGTTGGGCATGTATAGAGAAACACTTTAAAATTACCGGGATCATATGTGATATAATGAAACTTATCATAGTATGTATGTACCATTCCCCTGACTCAGATGATAAAACTTTTTTAGATAATGTAGACAGTGTGCTCTGCTACATAACGAAATGGAAACAGTATGTAACTGTAATTGGGGGAGACTTTAATTCAAGCTTTGATGTAACATGTAACAAACCCAGTGTAAATAAGTTACTTAATATGCTAAGGCAGTACAACTTCCACATGTAAATTCAGAACAAACAAGACTACAAGCGTGTTTGGATAATGCTTTTGTCAACTGTGCTCATGATATGTACTCCACCAAGTTAAAGGAATTTGTTTTCTCAGACCACTCCATTTTAACAGTAGAGTTAAGACATTTTATATAAGGGGATGAGAGCAAGGCTGCACAAAAGTTAACAAAATCTAATACCTTAATATTAACAAAACTAACACACTAGCTGAGCATAACAAACTTGGACAAATTATTTCAAAACTGTGATTCCAGTGCCCAAATAGTTTATGAAACATTCCACAATTACTTAACAGGTATTTTAAAAGCCCATCTTGTTCAAAAGAAATACCATAAAACAAGAAATGGTAAATTTTGGTACATGAAAGAACTGGAGAATCTAAAAAATAAGCTGCTGCTATTGAAGCGCCTTGCCAAAGTAAACAATTCTAATGAAATTAACGATCTCGAAAAAATCACTAAGAAATTGTATAAGAAAGAGTTGCAATTGGCGAAACAAAGATACAACACAAATTTCATAAAAAATAGTAAAACCCAATGCAAAACAGCCTGGTCAGTAATTAATACTGTTAATGGTGAAGTCAGAAACTTCGACAAGACAGTCCCAATACCAGCAGATACATTCAATAAATATTTTGTAAGCTGTGCCGATGATATCAAAAAGCTGATCAGTAAACCGAATGTAACATGTATAGATTATCTGAAGAGAGCAAACCTAAATCATAATAGGGCCAGATCATCATTGAAACACTTCAAAGAGGTATGCCAACATGAAGTTCTTAAAATAGTCAAAGAAATGAAAAATTCATACAGTACAGATATTTTTTAATATGTCAAACAATCTATTGAAAGAAATCATACATTACATTGCAGCACCACTAACATATTCTATAAACCTGTGTCTCATAGAAGGGTTTTTTCCTGATCCTCTCAAACTATTCAAGGTAACTCCAGTCTTTAAGAAGGGTGTCAAATCAGATCCTGCAAACTACAGACCAATTTCACCAATTCCAGTTCTAGGAAAAGTCTTTGAATGCATAATATATAAGCAGATGTATGAGTACCTAGAACTAAATGGTGTGTTAAGTGCATCACAGTTTGGTTACAGAAAAGGAAGGTCAGCTATACATGCCATAGAGCTCTTAGTCAGAGACATTCTAGCGGCATTTGAGGACCGTGCGCACACACATGTAACCCTATGTGATCTGAGCAAAGCTTTTGACTGTGTTGACCATTCACTTCTGCTCTCTAAACTTGAGTACTATGGAATATGTGATAAAAGTTTAAAACTCATCAAATCATACCTCAATAAAAGGAAACAGGTGGTGAGTTCAGGAAGTCATCTGTCAAACATACTCGAGGTTCAACACGGAGTGCCCCAGGGATCTAAATTGGGACCACTTCTTTTCCTTGTACACATAAATGACTTACCAGGAAATATAGATGTAAAGACATATATGTATGCAGATGACACAACTTTTCTATCTGTAAACCATGTACTTGATAACCTTGTAAGTGAAATGAAATTTGCAAAAGAAAATGCAACATCATGGTTTAACGCCAATGGTCTGCTATTAAACGAGGAAAAGACCCAGAATATGTGGTTCAGTCTATCAAAGACTACAAAAATAGGAAAACAAAAGGCAAAGTTTTTAGGTATTGTACTTGACAACAGTCTAACATGGAACTCTCATGTTGATCACGTAGTGGTTAGGTTGTCAAGAGTTATATATTTGTTGAAGAGACTGATGTGTTGTGTGACATTTGAGTACGTTAAGGACAGCGTACTTTGCCTTTTTTCAATCTGTTTTAAGGTATGGGATAATACTCTGGGGAAACAGCAGAAAAATAAGTGAAATTATGGTGATCCAGAAGAAAGCAATCAGAGTAATGGCTAAGGTAGATAATAGAACACATTGTAAACCATTGATCATTAAATATAGAATTTTAACAGTAATTAATTTACATATTCTTGACAGTGTTAACTACATACTTGCTGAACTACCTGATTTAAGTGTAACAAATGAAAGGCATGGCTACTATACAAGAATGTGTACTTCTCTGCTGTTGCCACAAAATAGATTAGCTAAAACTAACAATAGTCATAAGTATATGGCAATTAAAATATATAACAAATTGTCTAAAAATGGGTTAATCGAGCCAGACAAATTATTTAAAGACAATGTTCACAACTTCTTGTTAACTAATCCATTCTATCCATTAGAAGAATTTTTAGAAATGCCCAATATCAACTTAAATATGTAAAAATTTATTTTGTAAAGTTAATAGGTTAAGTGAACTGACGAAGTCTATTGCATGTAATAATGCTGAATGACTAATAAAGAATCTGAATCTGAATCTGAAACGAGCATTTTTCAAGTATTGCAGAGAAGTTACAGCAAAAATTCCCCAAAACAAATATAACACCTGTAAATAATGTTGCACTAAATACAATGATGTTACTTCCAACCACAGAGAATGAAGTCAATAAAACTGTTCAAAAACTAAAAAATAGAAAGCCAGTAGGCTTAGATGAAGTACCAATGTGTGTACTGAAACACTGCATAGGGAATATGCAAGGCCTCTTAACAAATATAATAAATGAATCCTTCACATCAGGGACATTTCCAGAGCAGTTAAAACAGGCAAGAGTTGTACCTTTGCTTAAGAAAGGTAATGCATAAGGCACAGAAAATTACCAGCCCATTTCCCTGCTGTCAACATTCTAAAAAATAATAGAAGCAACTATGAAAGACAGGTTAATGAATTACCTGAATAAATTCTATCTTTTAAGTGAATCACAGTTTGGTTTCTGAAGTGGCAAAAATATGGAGCCAGCCACAGTAGAATTCACAGAAGTTTTACTTGTTGCTCTTGATAAAGATGAGTGTGTCACAGGCATATTTTTGGATCTTTCTAAGGTGCCTGATACAGTCGAACACAAGACTGTATTAATTAAATTAGAAGCATTAGGAATGAGAGGGGTAGCTAATGACTGGATTTGATCACACCTAACAGATGGGGTACAAAGACTGGAGATAACACATACTGCAAATAGATCCATTAGTAAAACACTTATCAGAATAAAAATACATTAATATAGGGGTTCCGCATGGTAGCATATTAGGACAAATACTGTTCCTGATATACATCAAAGACTTTCCCAGTAATGTTACTCATGGTGAAAAAATTCTCTTCGCTGATGACAGCAATATTATAGTCACTGAGAAAACAAGAGAACTCCTTGGTGAGAAAGCAAATTAAACTCTCAAGGAAGTTTATGATTGGTAAATAAGCAATAAAGTGATACTGAACATAAAGAAAACTAATGCCATGAATTTCAGTTTGAAGAGGAAAAATGACAATGTTAAACTAAATGTAGAAGGCACCTCTATAGACTGTGTAACAAATGTAAAATTTCTAGGAATGAATATTGATTCTCAGTTGAAGTGGTATGCAACACAAAGGTACTTGCAAACAGAATGTCATCAGCATCTTACACCCATAGAATCCTTTCGTCAGTGTGTAACATGCAGTGTCTTTTAGGTGCGTATTATTCATATGTACACTCAATTCTTAGCTATGACATTCTTTTTTGGGGGGAAGAAATGCACAATTTTCAAACACCAGAAAAGATCCATAAGAATAATAGCCAAAAGTACTAGTTGAGCTCATTGTCAAGATCTGTTCAAAACACTGGGGATTTTAACTGCTCCATGTGAATACTTTTACCAGTCTGTTGTACACATCAAAAATAAAATCGGTAATTACTGCACAAACAGCTCTGCTCATGACCATGCAACAAGAGAGACTCAACTTACATTTACCAGTAAAAAATAAACATAAAACTCAAAACAGCATTTTCCACCAAAGAATAAAACTGTGCAATAAATTACCAAAAGAGATTAAAGAAATTGTAAAAATACACTTATTTAAAAAGGCAGCTAAAAAGTACCTGTTATGCAATACATTTTATACATTGAAGAATTAATTAGATAAAACAAAGTAAGGGGTTGATAAAAAAATGTTACACAAATAAATATTAATAATAATAATGATTATAAAGCATCCGACATTCCCCACAGCACCTTCACTTTATGTTTTTTTCTTTCTTTTTTCCTTTCTACAAATACTTACCCTCAAGCTATGCATAACACAGTACTAACACCTCTTCTTCTTTCTGAACTCAACATCTCCCTCATTATGGAGGGATGCTAATTCAGCTGTTAAGGATAGCAATGGGAAGTTGCGGCACAGGAAATGGCCCAGAGATCACTAGTATGTGTGTGTGTTTGTGTGTGTGTGTGTATGTGTGTGTGTGTGTAGTGAGTGAAGTGTTATAAAACAATGTGTGTATAGTGTGAGCAGTGACTGATAGTGAGATATGAGTGAACAGTGTGACGTTACATTATTTAATACGTTATTTGTAAAAAAAAAAAAAAATTGTATACCAGGAGTAAATCTAATGATTGTCTCTGACTAGAAGTCTGTAAATATATGTGTACACGAATTAGCTTATTTTAAATTGTTATAAACTTGTAAATACTTTGACATCCTTGTAAAAAGAGATCTACAGATGAATAAAGGTACTACTACTACTACTACCAAGACGTTTCAAATAATGAAGAGGTGTCTTAGATTTCTGGTCTTTTAAGAGGATTTATTTCAAGAGGATTAACCTTTTGAAAGTTTTTCTTCAGTGATGTTTTTAGACTCAAAGATAATTTAAATGTTTATTGTTTTCTTGCAAACCAGGAGAATTACTCTGCAGTAAGCAGGTCTGAATACTGATGGAAGATACTTCACTGCTAGTATTTGGCTGGCAAAGGGAGCAGACGTGATAATCTAAAATACCTGATCACCAGACTTTGCAGCAATGTCCTGGGTTTATTTCCAAACATCTCTATACTGTCTCATGAGACGAGAGAGAGCGACACTGTTAATGGTGATCTATGTACCAAGTTTTATGCTCTCCCTTACTCCGTCATTCAACACGAACACGACACCAGACTATATAGACACCCACTACAGTCACCTGCCGTCAACAGATATACTTGCCACCACAGATACACTAGGCTGACACAGGACTTTCGAGTATTGGAAAGGAATCGTATGTTCATGTAGTCAGACTTTACTGAAAGCATTGCCTCATGAGGAATATAATTCTAAAATGTTCTTATCTCAATTGACAAGCTAGAACATATCTCCCTAGTGTCGAAAATTATGACTATCTGTGCTGTGCACAAGTTGCAGCACCAAATACAGGATTCTTTCAACCACAAGTGCATCTGTTCTAAAAAGAACATTTGAAAGACTGTCTGAAATCGTGCGGCAGTTGTACTGCGAAGAGTGCAAATACCTCCAGGATCAAGGTGACACGTATAGCGTAACGACGCAGTTGGCGTACGAGAAAGAGCCATATAAAAACCTCAGATGGATGCCAGTGTCTATTACTACGACATAAACGACCACTTGTGTGTTACGAAAATATATTATACAGTGGCTGCAGAACGCTAATGCCTGGCGTGATAAATCAGCTGCCATTATTCTTCGTGAGCCAAATATACGACCAGCCCATAGCTGGCGCTTGGCACTACAACTTGGCAGTTACGGTTTAACGCGTTGGAATAACTCTGTGATGCCATCCTCTTATTTAAGGTAGATATCAGCGAACAACATCCAAGCATAAATGTGTGTTTGTTGGGAGTGCTAAAGTGCCAGAGTGAGCACTGCGCGTTATCTGGCGCAGAGTATATTTAAATCTTGTAGCCTTGTAGCGTACCGGCTGCCATACACATTGCACAAAGCATTTTCTTAGTAGTTGCAGCGTGATAGACAAGGTATGTGAGATGGAATGTTGTTCACTACTTTATTTACTGTCATAAATAACATCGTTTAGACCATAAAGCACAAACTTCTTAGGCATGCAAAACATTTTTATACATCTGTAACTACACTAGATATGAAGACAAAACTAGATGAGAATACGTGACAACTAGAATCTAAGGCCTATTCAACTTGAAACTCTTTCTTCATTCATACGTGTACATCTACAAATACGAATACAGGGTGAGCCAGAACTCCATCGACAAATTTTCGGAGGTTGTTCAGGGATACTTTCTGAGTATTTTGGAATAAGGGACACATGGCCTTCGGCGGCTCGTTACAGAGGGGGGAGGGGATAATGTAACTTTATTATTTATAAATTTACTCGACTTAGTTACCAGAATTATCTTTGTTTCCGTGAAAATAGTTTTATAACAGTGAAGAAGCCTCTGATACTCGAAACGTCACAGCACGAAAAGATCGGGCTGTTCGTGGGTGTCGCTGCGGAACAGTTGAGCAGAGCCGTGACGTTTTTCCATTGCGTTCAGTGAATCCACAGATGAGATGCATATCGGGCGATTCTTTATCTGTAAACCTGTCCATACTGCTGTGTGCCACTGTCAACGTACAACTAACTCTGCCGGAAAAACAAACCCCAAACTGGACCGAGCGGTACAGAATGCAAGCTTTGGAACGAGAAGTGAAGTAGGCTTTACTGTTGTTCATGGCAAGTACCGCTGAGTGAGTGAAACAAGTTCTCTTCCAAACAAGATACACAGCGCATGTCGTCGACATCTGCACTGTTGTGCATACATTTTCAATGCAATGCCGATACAAGAGATAAGAAAGGAAACGGAATCTAATTACCCCGTAACGAGCCATCGGCGAACACAGGTCCTTTATACTAAAGTACTCTGAAAATTACCCTGAACAATCTCCGAAACTCTGTCGGTGGATTTTTGGTTCAACTTGTACAGTATAATCGGCAAGTCATCGCACAGAGCGTGGAAGAGATTATTTCCTACCAGTATTAGCAATTTTCTGACCCATTGTAATTCATTCGCCTATTAAGCGAGGGTAATTTGATTTGATGTCTCTGTACGAGTCATAATCTTCTTTATCTTATTCTCACTATTCTTTCGCGAGATATATGATAGTGGCTACCGGTTATCGCACAGTCTCTAATACTGTTTTTTGTGCACTAGAGAGTTTCGTGAGAATAACGTCGTCTCTTTTCGAGAGTCCCATTAGGGTACTCCGAGCATCTCTTAAACTTTTATATGGGCTATACCATAGACATCCGTAAGAGGGCGTTCTGGATTCTCCGTGGAATGTTGAGTAGAGAGTTATTATTTTACTGAAATCCAGTCACTTGCGTAAGTGAGTGGATAACCATCAATTATCCGGTGTATGTTAAGTTTTTGTGTCGCCTAAATAATTATTTTCTTGTAGCACAACACGTCTCGAAATTCATTAACTCTTTTACATAAAAAATGGCAATTTTACATCCGATGTCTGCTGTGAATGCATACTTTGGGTTCCGTTATCATTTTTAACCAAGTTCAGAACATTATCAAAATAAGACACAAAAATGCGGGACAAATAAGAAAAATAAGGACATTATAGAATTATTGTCAGAATAGGCTCAATAATAAACTATTTTCGTACAATCGACCATACCACCGATGAGAGGTTAACAGAAATTTTGTATGTGCAATTTATATGTTAAAATAGCACAAACTTCACACATTTTGCATTGAAGATGATATAGATTCACTTAGTGGTGTGTATTTGCTCTGGATGTTTATGAAGTAAGAAGCCCAATCAAGGAAGGTTAATTATTGTTTTAATCAGTGTCAATGCTTTCACTGTTTCTAACTTGAATATGTTCTTTTTTGTGTGTCCACAAAGCTTGAAATGCGAAAAATAACATTTCAATAAATGCGTTATTATCTGAAACATTAGTGAAAACTCAACCAAGGTTCTAATGTATTTTAGACATGCTCGCTTTTTGTGAAAACGAATAAAAATATCCTGCCATTTTTCACTTATTCTAACATTTGATTTCATATTCCATTACATCAGTTTACCATCACAGTATTTTATTATTCAACAGTTGTTCAGCCACAGTGTAGAGCGTGACACTAGATTTTTCAAAATTATAAAATTCTTGGATATTAATCCAAATGATGGTTTTAGTTAGGGCGATCCACTCCATTGGCTGAAGAGATTCCAGAAATCGTTCTCATCGTTTACGAATGCGTCTAATGCGGGTATCATAGAAAGCTGTGGTGACGTGCGTTAAACAGAACAAGTGTCACTTGCCCTCACTTTCCGAGTCACTGCTGTTTTATTGCAGAAGTCAAAACCCTTTCAGATTTTCTGGCTTCTATTTTGTTGAACAACATGCACTCTAAGGAAGGAAAAAAAAAAAAAAAAAAAAACAAACGAAAGCGAAGCACCGCGAAGGAATTACCCGAATGGCACGCAAATCAGTAGGTGTGATTTACATGTACAGATAAACAAGTGGTTACAGTTTCAAACACCTTGAATGATTTATTCACGAGAATCTGAAAAAGTAAATAACGAGTTTGTTCACCTCTGGCCCGTATGTAAGTAGTTTTACGGCCTGAGGGATACCGTGCAAATTCTGTCAAATTTGCGCCTTAATCAAAATCCCGAGCTGGTTAGAGGGTCCTGTTCATAATGCTCCAAACGGTCGCAATTGTGGAGAGATCCGGCGACTTCGCTCCATTTGAGGACGTCTGGAGCATTTTATAGACAGGACCCTACAACCAGCTCGGGATTTTGACGCGTCTGACAGAATTTGGCACGGTATCCCTCAGGAACTCTTGTTAATCAATATCAAGCCTTATCACTGCTTCCACAAGGCTCAGAAATGGACCAACTCGTTACTGACTTGCTCAGTCTATGAAGCTCTTTCTGTTAATAAACCATCCAAATTTTTTGAAATTGGCAGATCTATCACTTGTTTGTGTATACATGTGCACCATATCTATCGATTCCCGTCCCATTCGTATAATTCCTTCGTGTGCGTTTCTTTTTCTTAGAGCGTGTTTGTTTTGTGTACTACTACAACTATAGTTACATTTTCTTTTTTTTCGGTGCGTAGAATACAGCTGGGAGAAACACTTAACTGTCTTGAAAATAGCCGAAGGGTGATGAAGAGCAGGTTCTTCGAAAAATTCTTCCGGGTGATGATAGGGTACCTGCGAAGGAACAGGACGTAGAATTTTGTTGCTTGGGAAACATCAATAGTAGAACAGATAACCATCTAGTTTTACCATGATCTGAAAGTTTCTTGTTTTCTATTTTAGCGAAGACACAGAATGATTTTAGTTCTTCGAAGAGTGGATAAACCGTGTGCACCAGTTTGGACAGCATTATGCAAAGTATGAGAAGAGCATTTTGTTAAAGGTCGTGTCGGACACTAATCCTAGTGTACTTCACTAGAAGAGTTCGCACGAGGGTCACGGCCGAGAGATTCTTTACAGACGCACAGCATTTTCCCGGAATTTTCCTGTCAAATTTGATTTTTTCCATTCGTCTTTCTTACAATAGATTCTACGGCTTCATGCCATTTCGTATGTATATACTATCGGAATCTGTCTAGTTGCTATAGGCCATAGCTTGCGTTTGTCCTCATTTAAAGGAGCTATCATTCATCATACCAAGCGAAAATTTTCTCACGCTTTCGTATGTATGTAACCGTAGTTTTTAACGCTTTAATAGACGGTGAAGTATATCCAAGTAGCAGCTTACGAGCTGTAGCTGCAATCTAACATCTGTAAGGGAAGCGTTAGAAATGTTGTGTTAATCAATAGTAATAACATAGCACAGGTCGGAATGTAACTGGACGAATTTAGCACAAAAAGTTAGAGGCAGATGGCAAACTACCAGCACACGATAATATACAGATGATCCCACATAACTCTATAATATAAGAGTGAATAAATGACAAAAACAAACTGTTTTAGAATTAATTTTCGTAGATTAATATCATTTAAAACACGTTCAAATTTTACAGATTTAAGTACGGAAAACCCTCAGAGGAGGCGGTCAAATGCGGTGAAACGTGTTTAGGTCAATATGAGAGAAATAGTGTTTTGCATGACAGGCAGACCTTATTATCCAGTAACTTTTCTCTGCAAACACAGTCAGTGCAAGAGCACCAAAAACTAATAACGAAAAAGAATATTTGCAGTTATCTTAGCTTTAAACAGGCGGTAAGTAAATACATTAGACGGACTGCTGTTGATGTACTAACGGGTCATGTCAATGACACCACATGTAACCAAAAGGGAAGGCATAAATGGACTTTTAACACTCTTGTTCAATGAAGTAATTAAGTCTGCTGCGTCTTTGTTACCTAGTTGAACTGATTAAGCATTTATCCAAGACAATAACCAGATCGGAACGGTAACAATCATATATTACCGAGTTAAAAGAGTTATTTTTAAATAATTCATTAATCCAATTAAGTAAATGAAAATTGTCGGTAATCTAGTAGGAGAAACACTATATTGTAACTAACTGGTTATTAGCATCTCGAAAATCGGTCACTCAAATACAGAGCGTGGTCAGACTTTGCAGTATACATAGCACCAGTGAGCTGTCTTGAGCAATACGCTACGGAACTGTTCTTTAGAAAGTTGCAACATGCTGTCTATTAGAGAATAATTCTGCTATTTCATGAACACAAAGAAAAGTTAAGCCTAAGGTTCCCTGCCACATTTTCTCACATTAACGACTGCACAGAAAGCACAGCGCATCAACAAGTGCACTGTGGGATTATATAAACGTTAGTTATTAGACACATTTGCCTTCCTAGCCGAGGTCGCTAAACACATTCCTGTACAAAGGCGCTTGACTGTTAGCGTAAGAAATTCTCACTGGCTGCAAGGGAGTGGCGGCGTAAAGATGCGATCAACAGACTTTGCGCTAATCGCTGGATTAATTTCCAAACCTCTCTGCAGCGTCTCGAAGTGATGGCATATGGCACTGCTGATGGTGATACTTTCATGCGGTTGTGTTAAGGCCCGGCGGTCCGCTTGTTACTATTCGGGGGAGTAGAGTATGTGCCGATACAGGGTCGGGATTGTGATTATCGCTGAAACAACCAGTTTTCGGTTATATCGGTCTTTTTCAACGCCTGTTTAACCAAACTTAATACCGATCAAAATAATCCGTTTCTCACATCATCGATTTGCCTTTTTTTTATTCCTATTATTTCCTGTAATAAATGTATAAATTGAACAAATATTGAAAAATTTTGACTCCTTCGGTTTCAAGATACATAGAATAAAAATATTAAATTAACTAGACAAATAAAAGAAAACTTAGACCGTCCGCCATTCACTGTTTTCTCGACAAGTGTTAAGCGGTTGGCTACGACTACTACTACTACTACCACTACTACTACTATTACTACTAAAAAAAAAAAGGTATTCTCCTATTGATTCAAATTCTTTGAAACTCTGCTCAAAAATGTTGTAACCGGGGATCATACCACTTTTTGGGCTGTACGAAAAGTCGGTCCTAAAGGGTGAAAACTGAGGCTTAAGATCTCCATTGTTCGTGTTAATTTGTCCGTTTTCAAGAACTAAAAGCAAAGGCATGTTATGTAGACGGAGGCAGCAGATGAGCTGCTTTCTGTCTTTACTGTATACTATGAATTAACTGTTACGTTATAAGTGTGCTCTTGGCTTTATATCGCACGTTTGTTGTGGCTGTTCGTGTTTTAATCTCTTAAAACAAATGGGCTGTTCCACTTCACTCTCACCGTACTTCGTAAAATATTTCCAGACTAAGGATGGTGCCATTTTGTAATGCAACTGATGTCCCACGACAACAGCTGGAAACTACCTTACAGACCAGATGGGACAAGTCTAACAGGAATATTGTCTCAGCATTGCTGTACCAATTCTTATGCCAAGTGTCTGTTGCTCGTTTTTGTCGGCATTGTTATTAAAATAGCACTGATCGTTTTTCCTCATTTTCCATAATAACGCAGTATTTCAAGGCAATCCAGATTTTACGAATAAAAAGTTGATTTAAAAACTAAAAAACTTCAGCACTGCTGCTATGGATAACTGAAATTTCGGTTTTTTACCCCAATTTCGGTAACAAAAAACTGTTGTAACCGAGACCAAACATATACCGAAACATACCGGTTATACAGAACTAAACTACAGGTATCTATTTTAACTGGTCGGTTTTTCCCATCCGTAGTAGGGGATTTCACTCGCTCCCTTGCCTCATCATCATACAACACAAACACGACACCATACCATATACACACTAGTTGTAGTCACCTATACTCAAAAGGCACGCTTACAAGTAAGACAACTTTAATACACCGTCTGGAACGTGAGAGTAGTGTGCGGAGGTTAAATGGTTGATTTGTGTGTGTGTGTGTGTGTGGGGGGGGGGGGGGGGGGGGCGGACCATAGAGCGAGGTCATTGGTCCCAGCGGGTTAGGGAAGGATGGGGAAAGAGGTTGGCCGTGCCCTTTCAAAGAAACATCGCGGCATTTGCTTGAAGCGATTTAAGGAAATCACGGAAAACCTAAATCAGGATGGGCAGACGCCGGTTTGAAGCGTCATCCTCCCGAAGGCGAGTCCAGTGTGCTAACCACTGCGCTACCTCGCTCAGTGTGTGGAGGAAAAAACCTCTTCAGGCCGCGCCACCATGCGCTGTTGCAACGAAATTGTTTCCTATCGGGGCACAACGAATGATTGTTGTTGACCTTGAGAAGAAGATGGTTCAAATGGCTCTGAGCACTATGGGACTTAACTGCTGAGGTCATCAGCCCCCTAGAACTTAGAACTACTTAAACCTAACTAACCTAAGGACATCACACACATCCATGCCCGAGGCAGGATTCGAACCTGCGACAGAGGAAGATGTTGAACTCAAACTGAGAAAGTGCAGCGACTATTTTCAAAACTGACATTTTGTCAACTGGACGTTTGCGATCTTTGCAAATGTTTGTATAATAATTTGTTATGTGACGACCGCTTAAATATAAGTAAAATATTCAAATTACCGGTTTTTGCAAACAGCTGCCGTCTTCAGATGTGAAAATCCACTAAAAAGGTTTTTACAGATTTATAACAAACAGTTAGGCGCTTCGAAAATATTGAAGTCAGTTAACGCTTTCATGATTAAAATTTGGTTTGCTTGTATTGGAAAAATAAAAGGTCAAGAACTGCCTTCCATTGTGACAAATAATACACTTTTAATACCAAAAAGTTTTAGCCTACCGATTTTAAATATTGGTGAAGTGGAACATGTGTTCCACAGACCTAACTAGATCCATGTCTTCATTTGAACCTGGGTTTTTCATAGTTAGATTATTAATTTTAGAACGATTTCATCAGGATGCGTATACGTCACACTACATACAAATTATGCCCAAACCAGCAAAATTATTGAGGTGAGCAATAATGTTTCAAAACAATGCCTATGGTGTATAAGAAGACATTTACTTCATACATTCTTGGAATGGACAAGATGGCGACTGGGGTTGATTTTCGTGAAACATACACTTGGACACATAGCACCCCATTTGATTGCTGACAGTATTCTGTATACCCACCCCACCGTGCGCAGTATTTTTCTCCTAGTTCCGAAAGCATCTCGCTACATCGTAGCACAAAACAGTATGAGATGTAAACGCCGAAACATCCAAAACTGTATTACTAGGACATATGTACCCCTTCCGCCACGAAAGGGTAAAAATATAACGAATTGATGTACGTTCGTTGAAGTATTTTTATTTCTATTACTTGTTATTTCTATTTGACGGGACGTGGGAACTAAAGGGAATGTATTCAGTTTAATCGAGGAAGAACCGAAATGAAACTTCACGGGTTGAGCATGCATGTGATATTATTTTAGTGATTAAAAAATCAAATCACATAAATAAAGAAATCGTAGCACAGTATGAGCTCACTTATTAATATGAGATTGCACCCCCTCTGATCTGGGTGCCTGCACTGATTCGTCGTATCCATTTCTGAGGCAAGGTACCTCAACTGTTGTAGCTGGTCCTTGACAGCTTGGACACCCGCAGTGGGGCAAAGTTGACATCCGATTTGTGCCACATATGACCTGTTTGGGGCAGAGCTGGTTGCTGGTTGCAGGAGTACCTAAAAATCACACAGACAGCTCCTGGATACGCCACATGTCGACGAGCATTGTCCTATTGAAAATGATGCCACCATACTGTCGCATGAGAGGTAACACGAGAATGCAGGATGTCTGATGCACGGTTGTGCCACCAGGGCTCCCTCCCAGCCATGATCTGAAGTCAAACGATGACTTCCCACACCATAAAGCTAGGAGCAACACTGCTGTGCCCCTCCAAACATTGGAAGATGAGGACCTCTGTCCAAGCCGCCGCCATACTAGCCGACGATGGTCATCTGGGGCAGTGCAGAACCGCGATTCATCGATGAACACATTGCGACGCCATTTGTGAGTAGCCAATACTTCCCGGTCTCGACGCCACCACACTCACAGCCGTCTGTGTCGTGGCCTTAACAGCAGCTTGCACATGAGACGATAATTCCCTTGTCCGATTACTGTTAGTCTCTGATGTGATGGGGTTGCTTGTGCTCAGCGACTCCCTCCTAAGGTGGTTGGTAGAGGTCTACCGGAACCTTGAATCTTGACGACAAGTATGCTTCCCCTGACGTTCCCATACTCGAAACATAATTTTCCAGAGGTTACTTAAAAAGGCACGAACAAATCTTTATTATACTATTATAATGCAGCCAAATAAGTTCTTTACTTACCTTTTCAATAATACAATTCTTAATACAGAGACACTGTAATATACCTAATATACTTAATGAAAACTTCGATTCCCTGACATCGTGTAGTACAATACCTCACTTTAAAATGATTGGTATTGTGGTGATTCGTGAATTTCATAAAAATGACACTAAATTGGAGACTAATTAGCAGACACTATTACAAAATAAAACAAACGACGATGTATTTTAACAAACTGTGGAATTCATTGTAGTAATGGGAAACACTTGAATTAGTGAAAATGATAGGAGTAAAATATATGGTATGAATCACCAACTGCAATTATTCAAATAATTGGACTTTTACGAATGTAGTTTATTCATTCAAGAAGTTATTCTGTCGCTTGCAAATGAAGGCACATATTGTAAAACGTAAATTTAGAATGAAAGCTGTAAAGAACATTCCGTCTTAATGACTTTATTAATTAAACTCGTATTGTTGTAACCAGATATAAGCCTAATTATAAAATTCTAGGCATCTGTTAGAAATTCTGTCAATCAAAACCTGTTTCGTTTTACCCTCTTATCTTCAATTATTGTTAGGAATGTGAGTCCTTGTGTAATTAGCGTGTATTAATTAATTCTGTGAAGTTAATTATTGTACTCATATTTAGATGGAATTGTTACATTTGAAAACTTTTTTACATTATAAATTTCACATATTATTCAATTCTGTAATTTTAGACATATTATTCTGTGTAATCAGAACATCTTAGCTTTGGAACTTTTAATTGTAAATACGATTAAAAATATGTTGTCATTATTAAGTAATAATGGTCCAAGTACCATCCATTCTTTAGAATATATAAATAGGGAAGCAGGGAGGCTGCTGGGACGGGCAGTTTGAGCTGATATCTCGAAGTGTAACCTGTGTTAGTTACTTGAATATTATTTCACTAAGATTTAAAGTTGTGAAAAAGTATGTTTCTCGATTTGTGAACCAGTCAGTTGTTTTACGAAGACATGCTGTACAACTCGGCCTCTTTGCAATGTGTCATGATGGATCTGATCAGCTGTTACGAACGGAAGAATAAATGTTTAAAAACTGGAACCGATCACTTTCACTGTAAACTACACACTTCATGAAGATCCAGGCAATCTACGAATATTTCAGTTACGTGGAGAAAAATTTCGTTTTAACCTTCTACTTACGATTCTAGATAACATCAGATGACATGAACTTTTGATAAGTTACTTCATCTGTCTTCGACGTTTTGAGGATTGCCTTACTGACGAGTAGATAATAATTAAGTAGAAGGGTTAAAACACTAATCTCAATTTTACCCTCCTTAGAAAAACAACACACAGTAAGAAAGTCACCTAGTATTACCGAATAAATATGAAACAAATATTAGACCCTTGCGGCCACTAATGCCCACCTTACGAGGGACAGTTACCCTTAATTCACAAATAGTTTCAGGACCATTAAGAAAACTTACAAATACATGCACTAAAGCGCCTAAGAAACTGGTATAGTCATGCGTATTCAATTACAGAGATACGTAAACAGGCAGAATACGGCGCCGCAGTCGGCAACGCCTATGTAATACACCAAGTATCTGGCGCTGTTGTTAGATCTGTTACTGCTGCTACAATGGCAGGTTATCAAGATTTAAGTTAGTGCTACAGTCAGCGCACGAGAGATGGGACACTGCATCTCCGAGGTAACGATGAAGTGTTGAACATCAGGAATCCGGTAAAACACGGAATCTTCGACATCGCTGCGGCCGGAAAAAGAACGGGAGCAATCGCTGAACGCCAGAGAAGTGCTACCCTTCAACATATTGCTGCAGATTTCAATGCTGGGACATCAACAAGTGTCAGCGTGCGAACCATTCAACGAAGCATCATTGATATGGACTTTCGGAGCCGAAGGCCCACTCGCGTACCCTTGATGACTGTAGGACACAAAGCTTTTACGGCTAGCTTTCACCCGCCTACAGCGACATTGGACTATCGATGACTGGAAACATGTTGCCTGGTCGGACGAGTGTCGTTTCAAATCGCATCTAGCGGAAGGACGTGTACGGGTATGGAGACAATCTCATGAACCCATGAGCCCTGCATGTCAGCAGAGGACTGTTCAAGCTGGTGGAGGCTCTGTAATGGTGTGGGGCATGTACAATTGGAGAGGTATGGGACCCCTGCTACGTCTAGATACGACTATGAAAGGTGACACGTACGTAAGCATCCTATCCGATCACCTGCATCCATTCATGTTCCGACGGACTTGGGCAATTATAGCAGGACAATGCGACACCCCACAGGTGTAGAATTGTTACAGAGTGTCTATAGGAATACTCTTCTGAGTGTAAACACTTCCGCTGGCCACCAAATTCCCCAGACATGAACATTATTGAGCATCTATGGAATGCTTCGCAACGTGCTGTTCAGAAGAGGCCTCCAGCCCCTCTTACTCTTACGGATTTGTGGAGAGCCCTACAGGATTCATGGTGTCAGTTGCCTCCAGCACCCCTTCAGACATTATTCGAGTCCATGCCACGTCGTGTTGCACCACTTCTGCGTTCGCGCGGGCCTTAGACTATATTAGGCAATTGTACCAAATTCTTTGGCTCTTTAGTGCAAAACCTAAGGCACAAGCACCGTTCGGTTATGCTAAAGTAGCAGAAGTATTATACAGAACGTGGGAATTTCGGCATCCCTAACATGCGGTACATAATGATATCTTTAGGCACAGCTGCCAAAGCTCACACAAATTTTCGTCGAATTCCAGACAGTCAGTTACTGACAGTATTCTGGAAGCAATACCACACATCTATTTGCGCCTATGAATTTATATAGTTAAACATTAGAGTGACAAGAACTTAAACACCTGTATACACACATACTAGCCAACACTGAAGCAATCACCTACAGATTCTCCAGTTAACCAATCTCATATTTTTGCAGAAATTTTAATTTAAGCAATTCTGACTGGGGAGAAACCACATATAGAGATTCCCCAAGGCTCACTCTTAGGTCCACTACTGTTTGTCATATGTAAATGATCTACTGCCTAACGTAGAACAAGCAGAATTAGTTCTTTTTGCAGATGACACCAGTATTTTAATCACTCCCAGTATACAAACAGAAATGGAAGAAACGGTGAACAAAGTTCTCGAAAGTATCATTGTTTTCTGCGAATGTTCTCACCCTGAATTTCACAAAGACACATCATATTCAGTTATGCGCCTCTAGGGGTACTACACCAGCGATAAATGTAACACATGTTGATGAAAAAATACATAGGGTGGAAACTTCAAATTTCTTAGATGTCCATACTGATGAGAATTTAAATTCGAAAAAAAACACATTTTGGAACTCCTAAGACAACTTAGTTCAGCCACATTTGCACACAGAATCATAGCAAATTTTGTTGAGAGAGAAATCAGTAAGTTGACATATTTTGCTTATTTTCATTCAGTAATGTCACATGGAATAATATTCTGGGGTAACTCCTCTTTAAGAAAGAAGGTCTTCACTGTCCAAAAACGTGGTATAAGAATATGTGATGCTCATCTGTGATCATCTATTAGATATCTGTTTAAGGAGTTGGGCATTCTGACTACTGCTTCACAGTATATTTAGTCCCTCATGGAATTTGTTGTAAATAATCCATTGTAGTTCAGAAGGAACAATGAGATACATAATTACTAGAAGAAAAAATGACATTCATTACTCAACATTAAGGTTGTCTTTAGCACAGAATCGGGTGCACAACTCTGCAACAAAAATTTTTGACCACTTACCCGATATATAGCGTGTCTAACAGAAAGCAAGGTAAAATTTGAAAATGAATTGAAAAAGTTTATCCTTGACAACTCCTATTCCGAAGAAGAATTTCTGTGTTTGTAATGTGTAAAAGATGGTGGGTAGGAATTTCTAACTCAATCTGTATATCTTGTTTCCATTTCGGAAAAAAATAATTATATGGTGATGTTTAGAGTACAAACAGATGTACAAATTAATTTGCAGTATGAATGTCAAATGACTCGTTGCACATCATGACGATTTATCGTGCAAAATAACCCATGGAACGCGAAAGTATCTATCTATCTAACTAACAATTAAGAACTAACTAACAAGAGGCCGATCCCAACGGCTGCCTTAAGTCAAAAGGAAGGCAACGAAAATCAATTAAGCCTTGACTTAAGCGTGCCGAAATCAGAAAACTTACACTATGTACAGCTGAGCCAATACCAATTTTTCTGGTAGTAACCCATTATTTGAATTTTGCTGGGTCAACATAGACACCACGGTAACAGTTATCATCTAATGCGACCATTCAAGAAGAGCAATCAACAAGACACATCCGTGCGTGCCTCCCACAGCAACGCTCAGCCTATCTCACTCAGATTTACAACAGGATCGACAAATCGAAAGATTAAATGCAACTCTTATGGTACCTGTGTCAGTTGCTTGATAATTCTTAATTCGGTAAAGATATGTACCTTATTGCGACGTGGACAGTCTCGTCCAGATACAAGCACCCAATATTTACAGTACGCTAATGGCTTCCAATATGTTGCCCCCCTTGCCACTAAGCATCAAAGCCAGAAAGAATATCAGTCCTCTTGTCAGTCATGTACACTGGTTACTGCAGTAACATACATAATAAGAACCTACTCCACCAATTAATTATTAAGAAAATCAAATCACAAAATCTGTAATTCTGACGTTACAAAAACGGACGGGCATATGCCGGTTTGCTCACCCACAGAAGGTTCTCAGTATTTGACTAAGGAGACCCAAGTACCTTATTATACTGTGAGCGTTCTTGCTTATGCGCAACACTTCCGTTTTCAATATACCGATGGCGCACAACGGTCATTCCGGCTCAGCAGTGAAAGAAAAACCATCAATAAAAAACAGTAACTCTCTCATTAACTATGTACGCAGGTTACTACTAGAACATACAGAGAACGCAATATCATTCCACAAGTTAATGAAATACAAACCTTTTACACAATACTGATCTAAACGCACGAGAGAGCAAAATGATTACAAATAGAAGCGGGCTTGCTTTATCGGTTGATCAGGCCTCACTAGCAGACAAAAACATCGCGCTTACCTCTGAAACAATTAGGAAATATAAATCACAAGGTGAGTCTGAAACGCAGCAGCTAGAAGCTGATCGCCTTTCCCTGGACGGCTCATTCTCTTCACAATTACAATGACAGCATACAGTCCTTCCACGTTGTTGCTACGGTGCCCAATAGTTCTTTCTTGAAGCAGCGGCCGGATCGCAACTCCGTTTGACTTCTCCAGGCAGGTCGGCAGCAGGTCCCACCCAACGTACCCTCACTCGTTCGTGCCTCTATGTAACCGTTCTTCAGGGTCTAGCCTGCCCTCTGCTGTCGCCTTGCCTCTGGCAAAGATGTAACAAGGATGACAGCAGAGTCGATAGTGTGCGGTGCACCAGATATACTGGTGCGTACGGCACACTGCTGTCACATAAATGACGTACACTACTCAGTCGTCACAGTTACCACATTTATTAGAACTGTAAATGATACAGTAATCAGGTCCAGTTTCAGATATACACGTTTTGTACAATTAGAGAACACCATACCCCTGTCTCCAGATGTAAACTTAATAACATCGTCCCAGTGAAGTTAACACAATAGTCAGTGAACACAATAAAGCCTTGACATAAAGCTAGCATGATGAAAAGTATAGTGGGCACGACAATGTTTTCAGTAAAGTCACACCAATGATCGACTGATAGATAAGTCACTATGTAAATCCAGATGTTAAATGATACATAATCAGGCACGTATTTTTACGAATACGTGGCATTGTCAAATGGATGTTTCATAAATACAGTCAGAACCTCCCTGATTTCAAGGACCCAGGAGAGAGAAATCACAGTAGATACGACAATGAAAAATGCACCACATTATAGAGCATCTGAAAGAATTTATATTCCCGAGTCAGAAGTGCCAAGTATCGTCGCCAGAGAGCAGCATGGTCGCATGAAGTGAAAATGGCGACTCCACAGCAGCGCATGCAAGCAGTAGTGTGGTTTGCAGAAACAAAATCGCCGATTACTGTGCAAGGAAATTATCGTCGTGTGTATGGATGTGATCCACCTGATGTGAAAACTATTAAGCAATGGTATAGGAAGTTTCTGGCAACAGGAGGTGTTCTGAAAGATTCTGGGAAGTAAAATATGTCTGCAGTTGTTTCGTATAAGTCTGCTGCCAGAATTAACTCGAAGAACATCTATGTAGTGGAAAGTCTGCGATCGGTAAGCACTGATGTAATACAGGATGTCCCACTCAAACTTCCCTGATTTCAAATACCCAGAAAAAAAACACACAGTAGATACGACAGTGAAAAATGCTCCACATTGTAGAGAATCACAAAGAATTTACTTATTTATCATCAATACACCTTTACATGTGAATCATTTGTAGCATGAAGAATATCGAGTCTACACTGCTGGCCACCGTAAATGCAACACCAAGAAAGACAAGAGGTAGCACAACAAAATTTATTTTGTAGATAACATGTTGACCAAGTATCAAATGATTACGTTTACAGACGTCTGTGACATGTGGTTCCTGCGAGAATCAGTAGCCAGAGTAGCCGCCATTGTTGGAGATCACCGCTGCCACACGTCTCGGCATTGAGTCAAAGAGACGTTGGATGTGTTCCTGGGGTACAGCAGCCCAAGCAGCTTCCACACGTTGCCAAAGATCATCTGGTGTGGCAGCTGGGGATGAAATCTGGGTCACTCGTTGAGCAGCCATGGACCACATGTTTTCTATCGGCGAAAGATCCGGATAGCGAGCCAGCCAGGGAAGCACTTCAATTTGGTTATTGACGAAGAACCTTTGGACAATGCGTGCCACGTGTGGTCGCGCATTATCCTGTTGAAATATGGCTGTGGCCGAGCCCTGAAGGTAAGGAAGGACAACTGGCTCCAGCACCTCGGATATGTAGCGCCGGATATTTAAAGTACCGGCAATGCGTACTAGAGACGTGCGAGAGTAATATCCAATATCGCCCCATACCATAATACCCGGTGCAAGACCAGTGTGGCGGTGCATAATGCAGCAGTCCTCTCTCCACGGTGTCTCCACACTCGAATCCGACCATCGTGGTGCTGCAGACAGATGTGTGCCTCGTCAGTAAAGACAACGTCATTCCATTCTGCTGTCCACATCCGTCTGTCATCACACCATTGGCGACGGAGACGTCTGTGATTCTGCATCAATGGTAGACGAAGCAATGGACGTCTTGCGGACAGACCACTCTGCTGTAAACGCCGTCGAATGGTACGCGCAGACACTGGATGATGCGTTACAGACGCAATGTGCTGTGCTATGGTTCGGGATGTCACTGAGCGATCCGTCACTGCCATGCGCACAACTTGCCTGTCAGCACGTGCAGTGGTGCACCGAGGTGAATGTGACTGACCACGTCGGTCCATCGTACCCTCCTGCATCCAACGGTCACATATCCGCATTACAGTTGTTTGGCTTCGTCCAACACGACTAGCGATTTCTCTGTATGATAATCCACAATCTCGGTAAGCCACTATCCTTCCTCTGTCGAACTCGGATACTTGATCAAACGATGTTCGCTGTTGTCTACGAGGCATAACTGATCGTCTTGTGAAACAACCACAAGGTAAACACACGTGCCGAACGTACACTCGTCGAAATCGCCAAGCTTTAAATGGCGCTATGAGGTGGAGCCACAGGCGCGCGTGATGTGCGTCTGCGCTGAAATTCTAATCAGTTGCATATATCATCGCTGCAAACCCATGGTGTAAATTTCACTTGATTCGGATGCTTCCTTCAGGGTGTTGCATTTACGGTGGCCAGCAGTGTATATCCAATTTCTTGTCAAGCTCTTTGTAACATTTCCTCTGTTATTGCCACAGTCGCATTAGTGACACGATGTCACAACATAGGAACATCGTTCACTTTGGTCACATACACACGGTCCTTCACGAATCCCCACATGAAGAAATCAAGCGTCGTAATGTCGGATGAATGTGGTGGCCAGGCCATGGGTCCTCCGCGTCCGATTCAACGACTGGGAAATTTCCTATCCAGGAACTTGCGAACAGCTGTTGACCAATGCGGCGGAACTCCATCTTCCCGACAACAGACTTCCACTCGCACTTTTTTTCCAAAAAAAATTCAGTAATATATAGGTTAGGTGTGAACTCTCTCGATATATGTAGTGCTACTGAGCTTTTGGACAGTCGACTTCGAATTGACGTTGTTGTTACTAGTGTGATGTCGAAGCACTGACTCAGAGCAGACTGAGGATTTTGGGTGGCGTCCTAATATTTAGTGAGTCGCGCATGAGCATATCTTTATTCCCGAAACTATACAGTTACTTGAAAAAATGTCTAGGTCAAATTTTGTATTCCGGATGGTCAATAAGTACTGACAAAAATTTGGTTTGTGAAATACCTAGTGACCTAGGAATTTAGAAAAGTTTATGGACCAATTTAATGCACCCGCATTTGGAATACTTATATGGTTGCCATATTGAGAATTATGATAAAGTATACTAAAATATTACTTAATGGTTGAATTAATTAGTGAAGTATGTCCTCTTCTTCATAAAAATCAGGTCGACACAAGGGTCGGAATTTAACAAACAGAGAGGCAAAATCTGCAACGAAAAATTGGGATGGTCCTGACCTTTAATGTTAATTATCTCTTAAGTTGATTAATTTAGAGAAAATTGCTTAATTTACATAAATATTCATTTTACCTCACTAGAAATTTCCTGTCACAAACTGCAGTATTATTTTCATTCAGGTATAATGTTTGATAAACTGATTTAACAGTAGACCTAAAAGTGGCATAGTTAGCACATTGCAAACTTCCTTCAATAATGACTGTAAATGGGAAACAGTTAATGTTTTTAAATATTCGAACACCTTCCACATCTATACTTCTTAGAAAATATACAAAATTTAAGAAATAAGTAAAGGGAATGAAGAAAGCTAACTGTCTGTAGTTTAAGTCATAACAGATGGAGTGGTTTCAAACTGTGTTGTCTCACAGTGCGAGGCAGGCTTTTAGCCTATGTTATTCAGTCTGTACAGTAGGCAAAAAGTAAAGGAAACTAAGGAGAAAGACTTAGAGGGAATTAAAGGACAAATAAAAACTTCGAGGTTGGTTAATGACAAAGTAATTTTGTCAAAGAAGACAGAGACTGGAAGAGTAGTTGAGCAGAATGAATAGTGTTTGGAAAGATGTTATAAAACAAACATCAACTGAATTAAAGCAAGGGTAATGGATTGTAGTCAGACTAAATCATGTGAAGATGAGAGAATTAGATTGGGAAACACGGTCTAAGGCGCTGCAGTCATGGACTGTGCGGCTGGTCCCGGCGGAGGTTCGAGTCTTCCCTCGGGCATGGGTGTGTGTGTGTGTTTGTCCTTAGGATAATTTAAGTTAAGTAGTGTGTAAGCTTAGGGACTGATGACCTTAGTTAAGTCCCATAAGATTTCACACACATTTGAATATTTTTTTGAAAATTTGGGAAACGAGACACTACAAGTAGTATATGAGTTTTCTGTTTGGGTGGCAAAATACCGACGATGGTTGGAGTATGGAAGACATAAAATTCAGTCTGGTAATAGCAGGAAAAGCGTTTCGAAAAAAGAGAAATTTGTTAACACAGAATATAAATTTAAGAGAAAGTCTTTTCGGAAGATATTTGTGAGTTGTGTAGCCTTTTACAGAAGTGAGGTGTGGAGGATAAGCAGCTCATATAAGAAGAGAACTGAAGCTTTAAAAATGGGGTACTTTAAAAAAAAGTTGAAGATTAGATGTGCAGATAAGATAACTAATCAAGTGGTACTGAATCGAACTCAGGGAAAGATATGAATGACACAACTTAACTAAAAGAATGGGTTGGTTGATAGGACATGTGCTGTGAATGAAGGAAGCGTCAGATTGGCAATGGAGGAAGCGCAGGGATAAAAAATGTAGAGGGAGACAAGGGATCAATACCGTAAGTGGGTACAAATGGATGCAGACGGCAGTGTTTATGCGAAGATGGCAAGGGCTATACAAGATAGAACAGTGCGGAAAACTACATCAAACCAGTCTTCAGGCTGAAGACTACAACAACGTCCACATCCTGCTACAAAGTGCTAACGTGAATTTTAATGTTAAAGTGGAACAAAAGCTACAGGAGGTTCTATCAGGGGTAATTTCAGATATAATACCAGAAATGACAAGGCCATATTTTAGCATGATTTGCAGGGAAGAGCAAAGTACTTTTTCTTAAAACATGGGAAAACAAATGAAAATGAACTTCACAAGCATCAAATGGAGCGAACGATGGACTATATTTTATCAAACAAGAAACTGTCCATGACAGTCCTAAGCCACTTCAGAGTTTCCATTGATGAGGCTTGTAAGTTGCACAATGAAAATAGATATAGAGTTAGGAGGATAATGAGCCATAAATTAGGAAAATAGAAATCTAGATTATGAGAATTTATTTAAGAATGAGAACTTATAGCCGATTAAATTAAACTAAGACGCCATCTTAGATAATTAAGTTTGTACTCTCACAGAAGAGAGGAACAACTGTTTGACAAATGTTCTCATACAAAATGTGAAAGTGTTTCAGATGCAAAGAGATGGAAAAAAATCACCCAACTAAGTAGCTGTTAATAAGAGGGTGAGATATCAAGCAAGTGGTAATAGAAAATGGATATGTTGAATTAAACAAAACTGTCTGGAAATATCTTAGAGAGGATGTGAGAAGATAGAATGAAAAATTTCTAAAAGAAATAATTTATAGCAATAAAGCTATAAATGGGAAAAAACAAAAATTTATGATGGATTGGCACCACATCTGATTATTTAAGATGACAGACAGCACAGTAACTAATAATAGAGAGAAAGTTATACAGACAGTTTAAGAAGTGTTTTAAATGCTTGTAAAGGTCAACATATGAATCTGAAAAAAGAACAAGTAATACATAAAATAATGGAGTTGTGCATGTGATGCCACGTGAGAGGAATGTGTCAATTTCCAAAAGTTGGACACTGCTGTGCTTACTCTATGTCAGGAAAAAGAAGATAGATAAGATGCAAAAAAAATTAGATCTATGAAACCATCTCTATAATTTAAAATACGTTTACTAGAGTTATTATCATCTGCACAAGGAAAAAACGTTAGATTTAGAAATGGATATAGGACAATGCACCAGCTGCAACTCGTCAATGAAATTGTAGAAAGAGTGAGTACAAATTGCTACTCTGTCTGCGATTCATATATTTTTAGAGATACAATTTCACATCAAGCTTAAACAAAACCCATACTGACAGACCTAGAGAAACACTGCAATGATTCAATATATATTTTAATGTGGTAAAGAGTACATATCACTTCCCGGCAGGTTCCACAAGACTTTCTTAGGAGAGTTAAAACTCAAAATTGAAATAAGAGCAAGGAAAGGAGATTCTATATCACCAAAACTATCCTTGGGAGTCTTAGAGGAAGTTTTCAGATGCAGATATTGGGAAAAACGAAGATATAATACTTCTAAATGGAAAATGTGTGAGCCACCTGTTTATAATGGTGACATTTCACTGTTTACCTCTAGTTGAGATAAACAACAACATCGAACGAAATACGGTAGTAAAGCAAATTCTAATGAAGGTCTGAAAATCAATTATAATACTACTAACATAAAGTATAAACACTGCATCGAAAATGGTAAATGCATAACTGAGTAAAATAGAGGTCAGATTTTAGAAAAGGATATGTAAACTTAACAGTAAAGTCATAGAAGGAGTTATTTAATTTTTGTATTTAGGTTAACTGCAGAGAGTGTAAGGATGGACAGCAAAAGAAGTAACTAGAAGCCTGCAAAAGGCGTGTACTGCGTGTAGTAAACTAAATATCGTTGTCCAACCTCACGCTCCTAATGTGTCTGCTAGACGCTACGGTCACAGGTTCGAATCCTACCTCGGTCATGGATGCTGAAACGCCCCTTTGAAAAAATTTATGCAGACTGTGCTTAAACTGACATACAATATTTTTTGCGCAACGCAATCTGACTTTCAATAATCCCTACAAAAGAATGGGCCCTGACGAACATTAAACTATACCTTTCACAAATCACTTACCTCACAAAAATCTTCGCTACTCAAGCTACTGCAATACAGCGAGCGCCACTACTGCCAGCTAAATAAAAGATTCAAAGTACTGAAGGCACTAACTACTGATAGGCATAGTTAGCAAATGAAAGATTTTGGTAGAGAACAACCAATGTATTTACCTTAATAGTCATAGTATATATAGCAGTTCATGACAAATTTCAAAACTCCTCCATCTCTCTCCCCACATCCACCACTGCTGGCGGCTCACCTCCAACTGCGCAACGCTACGCGCTGTTAACAGCCCAACTGCCCAACACTACAATTACAGACAACAATGCAAACCAGCCACAGTTTGCACACAGCACAGCCAGTGATTCTCACACAGAGCGCTACGTGGAGTTACCAATAAGAAAACCTAAACAGCCTACTTACAATGTGTGTGATGTCCTTAGGTTAGTTAGGTTTAAGTAGTTCTAAGTTCTAGGGGAGTGATGACCTCCGATGTTAAGTCCCATAGTGCTCAGAGCCATTTGAACCATTTGTCTGCTAGAAATATCCTATATTGTGCCTGTAAATGGGTGTTTACCATCTGGTGGGTCTAACAGATATCATAGCCTAAGAAGATTATGCTTGTTCGTTTGTCGTAAGAAGGGATAACGCTTTTTGTAAGAAAAACTGTAGGTATAGTTTTCTGTAAACCCAGACCCACGTAATTTTTCACGCACTTATTCACTAGTACTGCTTTTGGACGTGTAGAGGTTACCTTTTAGTGAAGCGCTTTACCCAAAAATGCACTGTTCTGTGTCAATACAGTCAACAGCTCTTTAAAGACATAAATGAATTTGAAGCACCGTCTTTTATTCGTAACACCCTGTTTGAAAGTAATGAGTAGAATGTTTCGAAATTCGCATTTTCGCACTTTCAGCATCTCCATGCTTAGTATTTACTTTTATTTTATGATGTGAAATATAAATTATTTGAACATTTTTGGGAGATGAACATCAACAGAGTTCAAGTAACTGACTATCAGCCATTTTATACAAGATATTTGCTCTTCACTTCTACAATATTTTATCTGATTGTGTTGTTTATCTTTTTTTACGTACAATTTCCCACATTTTGCTTTCTGTCGGCTTATTTGTTTAAATTAGTATACTGATTTGTTTATGATTAATTACAAATTATGGCTTGCGGCGTCTGTAGAGCTCCATAATATTTAAGGCATGAAAAAGGCGGATTTTAGTGGTCCTCATACTGAAACGGAGTCCTATATAGTTGTCTTGCAGACTGCACATATTCCTCAGCTCATTTAGGTTGATAGCTCAGATAGTGCTGCTCACTAACACATTACACCTCTGGAGAAATTGTCTGAGAAGTGTATTACGCATTTCCCGTCTTTTACATGATTTACGACGAACTACAAAAAAAAGTGATCGCCAAATTTTTCTTCGTCTCTTTGTCTCGAAACGGCAGAAATCGGAATATTTACGACAAATGGTGTGTTTTCTAGTGTCTACGGTGCAAGAAGAACGGTGTTTTCGTTTGACGTTCAGGGTTTAGAGAATTTTAAATGAATTGGAGTTATGATGCATGTAGTACTCGCACATCACACGCAAGTCACGGGTGAAAATGATTCGAAACGCTGATTCAGTATGGATTATGTAAGTAATTTTAGCTTGCGTTACCTTTACACGTCAGCTTTTATCGAGAGGGCCACTGTGGTGAGTCTAAGACACAGGTCACATTTCCATTATTGGCAGCAATATGAGAGAGAGAGAATAAGTTTTCCGATCCCACAGACTGCTCGTATTGATTTGAGCTTCTATATTTCGTTCTCCGCTGCATACCCCCCCCCCCCCCCTTCCCCCCACCCCTCCCCCTCCCTCTGAGAAGACCGAAGTTAAATACTCCTGATCGTCTAACAAGTTGGAAGATATCAAGTTTAATTTACGATGGAGAAAGGAATCAACCTTGCCGCTGTTGGAGTTTCCATCCCGCTCTTTCTCATGAAGTAGCAAACTTCCGCGTTCGCTGCTTTCTACTGACGTGACGGAGGACGGGCATCTCAGTGAAAGGGTGAGGGTACCGCCATTTGTCTGTCCTTGACAACGCTGGCTTCTCAAAGAGATCTAAAGTTTACTCTGCTGTCAGGAAAGCAGACTTTCGCCTTCACAATCACCGACAGGAATCTGTCTTTCTCACTGATACGCACTGTCTGGAAAGAAAAGGTAAAGCATTCAGAAGTCATGGTCGAATGTGGATATACCGTCGTACATATACACACTATATATGTAGATGATTTAGGCCCATTCCATACTAGGACACTGGTGACGGTCGCCAGTGATAATGACCGGTAATTGTGGTGAACACTCCTGGATCACTGGTGTCCGACACTGCAGGTATTGCCAACTGATTAGTTAGTGAAATGGACTCAAGTGAGGAAGAACTTTTGGTGTCCCTGGCCCAGAGCACCCTATTTTTGTCACTTTGGCTTCTTCAGGCTGCTTTGTTCTAGTGTTCCTTTTGGTGCGTAACATGTTCTAGTGCCATGTTTGTATGTACCAGTGCATAATAAATGCGTATTCGATACTTGGTGTATCCTACATAACCACAGTGGTGACCCTGACACCGTCGTCGTCTCATCACGAGTTATTTTGTGCTTGTTTTCGTCATTTAGGAACTTTGTGTGCAAGGCCACATTGTCTACGCCAAATGGATGTACCAGTATCTTTCGGTGCAGGTGTAAAGGGCCCCATTAACTATGCTCGCGACCACGAGTGGACAAGTGTACCTACTTCCAGTTTGGTTAAAAGTGAACAATTATTTACGCCCAGCCACGTCGGCGGCCACCTAACCTTAGCCGGCACAAAATGGCCACCGCCTAGCATGGCAGCACAACAACAGCCACAACATGGACAGTGCACGCCACCTGACGACATCGTGGACGACCTTCCAATTAAAGAGATTGTGGTTTATCCTTCATCTATGTCATTACCTTCGAGATGGTTTAATGAAGCTCCAGAACTGCGAATCGAACATTTCTATGCCTGGGGTAGCACATTCTAATATGCACTGTGTTGCAGCACACATCCCCCTCCCCCCCTCCACGCTGTCTCGGCGACGCCGGTCGCCTCGACCGTGCCAGCTTCTGCGACCGTTGCACTGTGATTGCACCATGAGTGCCTTCTGCTCGCTTTCGTAACGGCGCAGGCCGTTCCGCTCGAGCCAGTTACCACGTGAGCCCCATCGTGGCTTCACAGCAACTGCCTCCCACCTGCTGTTGCAGCGGCGTTGGCCATTACACCCGCACTGTGTTCTTCGTCGGGCTTGCAGATTGGACACACTGCCCCATGCAGATCTCGGGCGATGCACCGTTCACCGCTAGTGCTCTTCCAGTGCTGGAGGCATCCTTACATGACAGATTTCCTAAGCTACCTGCTTTGCAAAAAGATAACCCAAAGACTTGGTTCACCTTGGTGCATCACCTACTGGACATCCACAGTATTTCGGACGATGACGCCCATTTTGTCTGCCTGGTTAGCCACCTCCACACTCATACGGACCTCATCAGCGACATGCTTCTCTCACCACCTGCCTCGCACTAATATTCGATGGTGAAAGCACTGCTTATAAAGCTCCGTCGGAGGACATTTTTCACGACGAGCACCGCGACTACCGCACCCCTTCCCATTTTTGGGGGCGCCTACGTGCATTAATCGACGATCAAGCATTACCTGACACCGCGCTTAGGACGTTGTGGATGGTCAAGATGCCTTCGGATCTGCAACTTCATGTACTACCCACTAGAGGTTCATTTACGCATGGCATATCAGGCTTACGCTATCATTCGTCACTGACACGGCCTGTCACGAACATCTCCCTCAGTTGGCACACTTGCACCTCCAGTTCTGTGCCCTGCCAGCAGAGACCAGTGCACTCACCTCAGTGCTTCAGCTGCCAGTCAGGAGCTGCCACCTAGCGGCCTATGGGAGGTACTGCCAGTGGGCTCCCAACAGCCGCCGACCTTGCCCGAGTAGCAACCCAATCGGCTACCGGTCCTGATGCAGACACTGCACAGCACTGCCCGGCCTACCAACCTACCCACTGTGCCAGTTCCACACTACTTACGGAGTTTGCTGACTGCAACTGCAACATGCCTTGCACCCACCCAAACGAGACCAGCAGGCACGTTTAGGGGCCACATCCCGCCACGTTCCTTCATAGCACCTATCGTCCAACACTGCACCACTCACTTCAGCAATGTGACGCCTCTATGCCACAAACATGTCAATGGGCCTCCACTTTCTAGTTGACACTGGCGCCGACGTAAGCATAATCCCAACCAAACACAGTGCTGACGCCCTATCACCTTCTACCCTCTCCTTGGTCGCTGCCAATCGTTCTCCTATTGCAGTCTATGGCTCCATCAAGGTGTCACTTCTCCTATCACCGGTTCACACCTACCCTTGGACCTTCCATGTTGCTAATGCGGATGAACCTGTGATCTGTTTGGATTTTCTTCACCATTACGAACTTTCACCAGGCCTGCAGGCTGCCGTGCTCTGCCACACATCTCGCTCTACAGTTCCATGCTCAAACGAGTTCAGCACGACTTTGCTCTCTGCCTCCTTGGCTATGCTTTACATATGTGCGTCCATGGTCAAGCACATTACTACACAGCTCTCTGACCTATCAGATGTGTGCTCACAAATCGCTGAACTCCTCACCCAGAAGGGGGCCTTATGCACCTGCATCGCCTCTACCTCCGCTGTGTTGTCATGTTCATGGCGTACCATACATTGCCTAACCGCAGACCCGCAACGAGGCGGTTCATCACACGCCTCTAAAGCGTCTTCTCACCAATCTGCTCCTGTGTCGAGCATCCACCGCCTGCTGTTGTTTTCTCACTGCCACAAACGAGTCTGCAAGACGCACCTGCATGCTCCACTCCTGCAATACGTCTTCTGTCGCCGACTTCAGCCGACGCCCCGCCTACACTGCCTTGGTTCACCAAGATCAGTGAACTGATGTTGCCTGCGGATGGCATCTCGACCCCTATTGCCGACCTTCCTACGTATCAGCCATCAGTAATGGCCCACCTGTTCGTTATAATGACAGGCGCCTTAATGAACTTCTGCACGCCAAGGAGATCATTCAGGATCTGTTAACTTCGAGCATCCTCTGCCCCTCTGATAGCAACTGGTCTTCACCTATTCACACTGTTCCTAAAAAGGACGGCACCTTACTCATTTGCGGGGACTACAGGTCCCTTAATGCCCACAGCATTATCGATAACTACCCCATGCCACATATATAGATTTCACACAATTTCTCCATGGTTCTAGCTTTTTCTCCATTTTAGATTGTTCCAAGCCTATCATCAGATCCCTATTCATCCACTGGATATTCCGAAGACAGCCATCATAACACCCTTCAGCCTATTTGAATACTGTTACATGCCTTATGGATTGAAAAATGCTGCGCAGACATGGCAGCGGCTCATTGAGTCCATTTTGCTCCCACTGCCATTTGTTTATGCTTACTTAGATGATATACTGATCTTTTCCTCCTCCACTGAGCAGCATCAGGTTCACCTCGATTCAGCCTGTTCGGCCCTCACTGCCAACGACATGGTGATCAACCACGATAAATTTCAATTGTGTTCCACATCAGTTACCTTCCTAAGCCATGCTGTTTCTGCCGACAGCCTACAACCTACGAGTTCTCGTGTCGAAACCATACTTGATCTTCCTCTCCCTGAGAATTATGCTCAGGTTCGTATGGCAAACTTTTATTGCCTCCATATTCCTCAAGCTGCCTTCATCCAAATGGCCCTCACTGATGCTCTCTCTGGCAAAAACACTTTGGGGAAACGGAAATTGGAGTGGACCAAACCCATGCTCGACACCTTTGGTAACCTTAAAACTGCCCTCGCCAAAGCCATCACACTCGCCCACCCTCACCCTGAGGCCTGTGTCTTGATCACGACTAATGCCAGTGACTCAGCTGTGGGCGGGCACTGTTTTACAACAGCACACCGCTGACTCTACCCAACCCCTCCGCTTCGTTTCCAAGAAACTGACTAAGAGCCAGTGCAAGTGGTCGGCTTTCGACTGTGAGCTTATCACTGTGTATGAGATGATTAAACATTTCTGTAGTGATCCCGAGGGGCGACCTTTCATGATCTATACAGATTGCAAACCACTCTTGGATGCTATTCGTAATCCATCTAAGGACTTTCCACCAAGGCGTTTCCGCCATATGGACTACATCTGTCAGCACTCTTCCAACACGTCCTATATCCGCAGTGTGGAGAACATTGCAGCTGACTACCTTTCCCACATCTGTGTGCTAACTGCACTGCTGAATCTGGAGGAGCTCGCCGGACTACAAGCCAATGACGATGATATACAGTGAATAATATCAGTTAACGAATCATCGCTCTCTGTCCAGCCCTATATACTTACTACCTGAGTCCATTGTGACACCTCTATGGGCACACTCCGCCCCCTGGTCCCTACTGCCCTTCATCATAGGGTCTTTACTGCCTTGCATGGGCAGCAAAGTTAGCAGGCACACTCAACCTTCACTGGGCAAGTTTGACACTTCTAAGGGGGTTTTCAGCACATCCATATCGACGTCGTTGGTCCCCTCTCCCTGTCCAAGGGTTACAGATACATCTTATCGATCACTGACCAAGTGACCGACTGGGTTGAGGCGGTCCCTCTTATTGACATCATGGCCGAGACCATGACCCATTCTTTCGTCTCAGCATGAATGCTTGCTTTGGCTGTCACCTGTCTCTCACAACTGACAGGCATGCCAGTTTGAGTCTGCTCTCTTTGCAAAACTCTGCGAACTCTGCAGTGTAGCCAAATTTCACACCACAGCTTACCACCCACAGGCCTGGTCGAGCACTGCACATTCAAGGCCATGCTAATGTGCCACAGCGGCCTATGCTCAGAGGCCATTCTGTGAGTCCTGCTGGGTATTTGCTCGGCCCATAAAGAAGATCTGAACGCCTCACTCGCAGAGATTCTATACAGTGAAACCCTCCTTCTTCCCACCGAGTTCGTTGAGGATTCACTGTCAGCCCACCATGGTTGCTTTGGTTTGTATGCATGTTGCACACCTTTGCACCCCCCTTTCCCGCCCCCACACCATCCCGTCTGTGTTCACCTACTTCGTGTGACTTTGTGATGCTGTACGACGACACTGTGCGAGCAGCCCTGCAGCCACCTTATTCGGGCCCTCACCACGTGCTACGTCACGGTATGAACACATTTTTCATTCATGTACATGGACAGTCACAGAAAATGCCTGTTAATCGACTGAAACCATCGCGGTCACTCATCGATCTGCCTCCTGACGCTGCTGGCCTGCCTTTGTCTGATGCGTCACCACCTGTACAGTCACTGGAACCACGGGGCTCCCACACCGCCAATACTAACGCCCCCGCTTCCCGCCCTGGCCACCACCTACAAACGCCACACTGGCACCAAGGTTACGAATTAGTGTAATGAAGCTTCCCTCCGCCATGCTGCACACTAATGGGGGGGGGGGGGGGAGGGGGGCGGCTCTATGGCGCCTCTTTGTGACTTTGGCTTCTTTGGACTGCTTTGTTCTAATGTTCCTTTCGGTGTGCAACTTGTTCTACTGCCATGTTTGTATGTACCAGTGAATAAAAATGCGTATTCGATACTTAGTGTGTGTTATCTCCAACCAATCGTACGTGATAGCCACAAACTTTTGTTAGTATTTCTAAGCAAGAGTAGGAGAATGAAGAAAAAAAGTTCATTATACATCCACTGCTATGTGATCGGCTGGAGAAGGATTGTTTTATACTCTTTATGTCGGCCGGCCAGGTGGGCGAGCGTTTCTAAGCGCTACAGTCTGGAACCGCGCGACCGCTACGGTCGCAGGTTCGAATCCTACCTCCGGCATGGATATGTGTGATGTCCTTAGGTTAGTTAGGTTTAAGTAGTTCTAAGTTCTAGGGGACTGATGACCTCAGCAGTTCAGTCCCATACTGCTCAGAGCCATTTCAACCATCTTTATATCGGTCTGAGACAAGATGAGCAGCTTTTTCAGTATTTTCAAATGTCTAAGACTTCATTGGATGAACTGCAAGGAGAAACAAAAGAAGAAATTACAGGAATGGACATTATACTATGGAAGGCTATCCCAGCAGAGGAGAACTTGCTCTCACATTAAGGTAGGTACTGTATTGTTAGTAATTTTGTTGATAGCATATTTCACAGATTTGAGCTGGTATTAGTATACATTACAAATTATTGTAAAACTTTTGCAGATAGTCTACTTTCATTGGTGCCCTGCCTGTGCTGTTGAAAAGTATATTAAGGATTCGTCACTCTACTCAGAGGCCATTGGTGAACACACAGATGGTAACTGATCGAACAGCATGGACTGTTCTCCAGTGCAGCCATGAACTGTTCCACGACGTGCACGGTCGTGAAATGGACCCCCGGCACCGGTACAAATCCAATTTGTGACGAAAGGGAAGCGCTGTAATATTGTTGCGCATTAATGATAATTTTCATCGTATCAGATTTCACTTTCAGTCCTGCATGACTGGGAATTTTTTTAAATTCGGGCACTAAAGACTGCATGAACAAGCTATCTTCGTTTTCTTGTTGTGATGAATTGTGTTTTGTGGCGCACTTTTCCTTCAAAATGTTATACAGCATAACATCTTCTTTTTCAATACTCTTCTTTTCACACAGCAGTTTTTTCAAGTGCCTACTGGTCTAAATTTTCTCCTCCATCAAATTCATATCTGTCATTATCATCATCATTCGCAATACAAGAGGTAGTGCTCTTACAGTCAGTTGTTAAGTTCAAATGGTTCAAATGGCTCTGAGCACTATGTGACTTAACTGCTCAGGTCATCAGTCCCCTAGAACTTAGAACTACGTAAACCTAACTAACCTAAGGACATCACACACATCCATGCCCGAGGCAGGATTCGAACCTGCGACCGTAGCGGTCGCGCGGCTCCAGACTGTAGCGCCTAGAACCGCTCGGCCACTCTGCCGGCAGTTGTTAAGAATCGCAGCTGATCGAAGTAGATGTACTTCTTCCTACCAGTTGCTGCAGAACCACTCTTTCCAGTCTTTTGCCTTAATCACTCTCAGGTATAAGTGGCTCTTAAGCTCTTCTATTTCCTTTGAATGATTGTCCCTGCAACAAATAAAAACCACCATAGCCTGGTGTACATAAAGTCCGGGAACACTTTCAATTGTTTATTGCACAAGGACTAAACATTGTACAGATATCATACATAAGTCATTATGAAGAGAAACCCTGAAAGTTATTTTTCATGTATACCGCCACAGCGTAGTTTGGTAATTTGCCTATAGTCAGTGCTAGTCGCAAACATGGCGAGTTCAGGTGTGGAGCGAGCTTTCTTTGTATTGGAGTTCGACAAAAACAAGTGTGCTACAGCTGTTCAACGGATGTTTAGATCCAAGTACGATAAGAAGCCACCAACAAGGAAGGGCACTTTACCACTGGCACAGCAAATTCATTAGGACGGGGTGCTTGCGCCTGGCAAAGAGAAGCGGACGTTTCAGTGTGAGTGAAGTGAATGTGGAGCGCGTACGAGAGACATTCATAAGGAGTCCAAAGAAATCCGTGCGTTGCGCATCACGTGAACTCGAAATGGCTCCAGCGATATCTACCACGTGATGTAGCAGAGCTCCAGGAGAGAGTATGGGAAGCGACTGCCACAGTCAACGATGCCATGCTGGGATGGCCATGGCAAGAATTCGGTTAGCGTATTGACGTTTGCTGGGTCACTCGTGGTTCTCATATCGAATGTTTGTAAAAAAAGACTTTCAGAGTTTCTCTTCAAAATGCAGTATGAATAACATCTGTACAATGTTTAGTTCTTGTGCAATAAATAACTGAAGTTCACAGACTTTATGTACTCTCTGTATTAGCCTTAGTGTGTGTGTGTGTGTGTGTGTGTGTGTGTGTGTGTGTGTGTGTGTGTAAATCGTATAGTTTCGTAGTTTTGTTTCATGCGCTTGGAGGCCGGCTCATCCATGATGATGCTGATGATGACAATGTTCGATTTGTGGGGTGCTCAACTGCGCAGTCATCACTGCCCATACAAAGTCCCAGTTTTTATACAGTGCAAGTTTTACACAATCAAACCGAGCCGCTATCACGAATGATGATGATGATGATGATGATGAAATGATGAGGACAACATAAACACCCAGTCCTTTGGCAGAGAAAATCATCCATGATGGGCTTAAGCCTTCGGTACAAAATTGATGTATCAGCTATCTCTTATATTATACGAGACATTTGCTTTGCCGTATGCTATAAAATGAAGTCATACTGTTTTCCCCAGCTGTCGAAAGAGCTATGGCTTACCTCAGCTGAACGATTCCATAAGAGGGCCAACTTCCCTCATTGTGTGGGTGCAGTGAACGGAAAGCACATAATTATAAAACCCACCTCCAGTAGTTCACTCTAATTATAAGAACTATTTGTCCATTCTGTTGCTGGCTGTTTGTGATTCGACATACAAAATCTTCTTTACAGACATTGGAGCAAATGGGATACCGCCCGACTCAACTGTGTTTTGTAATTCAGTGTTAAATAAAAAATACAAGATGGTATGCTAGATTTTCCTGCGCCCAAACCACTGTCATTAACTTTTGAAAGACTTATGCCATTCACGTTAGTGGGTTGTCAAAATTTATTCTACGTCGTTTCAGAGCAAGAAGGTACATGGAGTGTAATTTTGGAATTTTTGCAAACGAGTGGCGCATTTTCCATAGACCATTCGATGTTAAATTGGATTTAGCCGTGTCTATTGTAAAGACATGTTGCCTGCTCCATAACTTTGTGCGTGATCGTGATGGAATAGAGTTTGAGGATACGATAACTATTCAGGGATTGCAGGACATGTCACCTTGCTTAGCCGATGGAGGAAATATTGCGAACAGTATCAGAAATGACTTTGCAAACTACTTCGTTAGCCTTGAAGGCGAAGAGCCTTGGCAGCTGCAAAAAATGTAATTGCTAGATATGTTATGTGAGCGTTAATGTGGTTAGGCCCCATTTTTCATCTGACATTGTATTTGTGATGAGCATTGTGCAATTATTACTAAGTGTAACAAGTCATATTGTTGCATTCACTGAACTGATTGGAACTTACAATTAAAATTATCGAGTGTCAGGAACTTGTATCTCAATAATATTATGATAAATAAATAAAATATTGTAGTAGCCACATACACGTAAATAATTGTAACTAAGAATAATATCTTAACTGTATTTTTCGGGCCATAAGGCGGAGTGCCTTAAGACGACGATAAGACGCACCTTTAATTTTGTTATGAAAATTTTGAAATATAAATATTTATTTAGATTTTCATGGCTTCCACGCTCATGCATTTTGTCCCTTCTTACTGCATTAAGACCGCGTAATGGTACACTTGATACTGGTAAGCCGCGCGGGATTATCCGAGCGGTCTCAGGCGGTGCAGTTATGGACTGTGAGGCTGGTCCCGGCGGAGGTTCGAGTCCTCCCTCTGGCATGGGTGTGTGTTTGTCCTTAGGATAATTTAGGTTAAAGTAGTGTATAAGCTTAGGGACTAATGACCTTGGCAGTTAAGTCCCATAAGATTTCGCACACATTTGAACATTTGATACTGGTAAACGCAAAAGAAAAGGAGTGAGGAATGCAAATGTGCTTGAAGGTTTCTACCCTCCTAGCCTCGTACAAGGGTAGCAACTTAATTTCGCTAGTCTTTTATGGTCCGAAAAATAAGGTATTAAATTTGAAAAAAGAACATACAACTTGCCAATTTTGTTTTTTTTCCATCCATGCTCTTCTCATTGAAATCAAGCACAAACTTCTTTATAATTTCTTGCCACACATTCATTTTCACCACTTTGTTGCTATAGACATCGCTTTTGACATCCCAGACAGCAGGACGACTTTCTATTTCACTTATAAAATCTTTCGTTTAATCAAATCTAAATTCATGGCTACAATGTGTACAGTATAATGTACAATGAATGTTTCGCGTCACTGTCTCAGAAATAACTGCCTGTCTGTTGGCAAATCTGCAGCGCTGTGTCTGTGACCTGTGTCCCAGTGGGAACACTCCAATTCAAACTAATGCATGTCCGGCGGTGACTGCTGTGAACGCAGTGACCTTGTCTGTCACATGTGGCGTGGGTGAGTCACTGCTGCATCGCAATGGCTTGGTGAGGCAGTGTATTGTCCCAGTGTCAATGCTCCAGTTCAAATGAATGTATCTCTGTTGGTGACCATCACCAGTGTCCCAGTGTGTAACAGGCCTTAGAGTTGCAATCCGCTGTGGCAACAAAATCGCCACGAGAGTGCATTGCTGTCGAACGTCTATGTGCTGTTACCAGGCCTGGTAAGATATAGACCTATAGGGGCTTGGACGGGTTCAGATACTGAGTGATCACTGTGAAGGACACGAGAATGCTTCGTACTCATGCGAGACAGCGTTATTGGCACCTTGCAGAGTTTGAAAGAAGAGTTGTGGGTCTCCACTTGGTGGGCCGATCGAATCGTGCAACATGCAGATTTGTAGGGAATTCGAATGTGACTGTGGTCCTACGTTGTATATCATGAGAACGGGAGGGCAGACATACTCATCACCAAGGTTCCTGTCGAACATTCCCTTCAACATTCTGTGTCGTCTTGCACCATTTTTTGGAGACCAGCAGCAAGCAGACTAGCAAATTACCGTCCCATTCGTAGGCTGCCGTTCACACCAAATCACCAACGACTGACTTTGGAGTGGTGCTGTTGACGAACGGTGTCGCATTATATCCGGCGATGAACAGCAGTTCTCCACTACACCAGATGAGAATCGTCGGCGAGTGTGGCGACGACCTGTGGAGAGATCCCATTCTTCCCATGCGATGGAGAGGCACAACGGTTACTCCAGAGGCCTTATGGTGTGAGTAGTCACTAGGTATGACTTCCGGTCACGGCTGGTTGTGACTGAGGGTACTGACGGCGCAACAGTACGTCACAGACGTCCTGTGTCCTCATGTATTGTCTCTCGCGTGGTGCCATTTTTCGACATTGCTCTTCCACCACGGTACTTGTCTTTATCATCTGTCTGCGTGATGCTGAGGCACCGTCGTGGCCAGAAAGATCCCCAGACCCATTCGCAGCAAAACACATGCGGTACCAGCTCGGACATCAATCCTCTCCCTGTGCCAGTGTCCAGAATATCAAGGATCAGGTACAAGAGCTGCGGCCAGCCTGCCTTAGGAGAGGTTGCACCACTCCCAGTAGAGTCAATGAACGAGTCCAGGCCAACTGGTGTGCAACGTCATACTGATTATTGGGCTCATACTGCCAAGTTCTTTGTACATGCGACTCGATTTAATAGTCGCTGATACAACAACACATACACTCTGCCCATGAAGTTTCATTTCATTTCCTCCTCCCCATCTGGGTACTTCACATTTTGTCAAGTATCTTCTACAGATGTCTGTGTTGCTCCTTCATGTCGTCTGTCATCTACCTGACTTTTATTAAGCCGTCGCCTGGTTCTTTTCCTGTCGGCTGAGATTCAGCAAACAATTCCCTTGGTTAACCTACCAGCTATTCACATCATTATACGCTGCGCCCACCTTCATTTCACTTCGTTAGGATTATAATTACGTCTGTTATTTGATCCATTTGTTTGTTTTCCTGTCTGTTGTATTAAAACTTAATGCGCATATCTGCACTGCTTCTGAGCAACACTCACGTTTTGAATGGTTTACGAATTAAAAGTCCATGCCTCAACAGGGGAGAGTGCTGTACGCTGGGAACGCTTTTTCAGACTTTAATACGTTTTCATATTCAGTTTTGAAATGACAGCATTCAATTTATGTGTGGTGCAGTCTTTTTGTGAAATTATTCGGTTAAGTAAGGTTCGTCTGAATGTGAAAAACTTTTCCAAAGTCGAACGTCTCAGGTGCCTAGGAACAAGTATTCTATTCAAATTAGTAAATACTGCAATCAAGAAAATCTCGTCAGTCGTGTATTTGATAATCTGTGTTTTACACCATTATGCTACTATTCAAATATAGTAAGTGAAATCAAATTAAATGGGGGAATCATCAAAAACCAGTAACAAATTAAAAACATTTGGATATAGAAGCTGTGGCAACTAACACGACATTCCATTTTCAGGACAAGAAGGTGGTTAAGATACCAAAGAAACTCATTTCATTTGCAGACATCACGTGTTCCATGGTAGAAGGCCTTCCGTTTCAAGATACATCAAATTGTATGGTCGGCAAAGCAAGGGTTAACCATCCATACATTATGTAATTAGTTTTAAATATGTACAGAATTTTACTCACAATAAAACTCCATAACTCAAGAACTAACAATATTCTCTAAATACGAGAGCTATTTTTTCCCACCTCCGATCGGTCGCGAAATGGAAACTTCGGTGAAAATCAAAAGTTTTTTTATCATCAAAATTTAGCTACATCTTCCATTTATTTCTCCACATAATCGCCTCTCCGACTTAGAAATTTGGTGTAGTGTGGTACCAACCTTCCAACACCCTCGTCATTGAAGGTGGCCGTCTCTGCTTGCAGCTCGCTATCTGTGCGAAAATGCTGTTCTCCCAATCAACGGTTCTTGTGAGCGAGGAGATGAAATTCAGAGGGAGCCATGTCCGGGCTCTGTCGTGGGCGATCAAACTCATCCCATCAAAAATGCTGCAGGAGCGTCGGTTTTGCAGTGTGCGATCGAACATTGTCATGAAGAAAGAAATGCATGACAGTTACGTTATGTGGGCTGCTTGAAATCAGGCTGAACCCCTCAGCAGGCACTGCACGCTTTGCTGGAGACTATTGTTCTAAGCATCTTTGCGTTCTCACTGTTTGCTCAGAAACGAAAAGTGCTACGTGACGCCATCGACGGGCACACTGGAGACACTGCACAACACATCTGCACAGAGCTTCATCAGACTTTCATTGTGGTTTTAATTTCGCTGTCGATCGGAGAAATAATAGCCTCATAGCTTTAGTATAGTATACAGCACTTAAATATGTAGAATTCGTTTTATTTACAAATGATGCACAAAACACAGCCTCATGTCTCACAATAGAGAAAACAGTAGAAAATGCTGGAAACTGCTCGTGGCGGTTTCCAGTGAGGATTCCTTCATGTGATTCTAAAATCAGACATCAGATTGCAACACCGAACAGGTAAAACATGTATTCCTATGTACACTAAGCTCCAGGGCACAACCCTCTCTCCTGGTGTAAATGAAAACTTGTAAAACACACTGACTGTAAGCTTTTCTTTTCACAGACTTCCAAATTTTTGAAACCCTATTCAGTTTATCAAAAGCAATTCAAGCCATTTTTACTCTTTCGTTATTTTCTTTTCCTGTCCACCCAACCATTGTCTTCAATTTCCTTAAGAATAAACACTCATTCACTTGTTTTATGACTTCATGACTTGTCAAGGCTGGCTTCAGAGCTTTTGTATTACAAATGTCTCATTCGTTCTTGAGGTTTATAGAATTCAGAATTGCAATTATTCATCAGATATTTAAAAATGATATGATTCTCAAAATAGAACTTTTGTACAGACCAGTCGTTAATTCCTGTCAACGTTGAGGCGGAGGATAGTTTCTTTCCGAAACGCGTTGTGACATAAGAGATTACTTTTCTAAAATCTTTAACTGCATTGAGTTTTGAGTAATACTGTATACTGTAAACGTTACGAAATCAGAACGTAACTAAAGCTCATTAGCTTCCTAATCGTGATCAGCAGAAAACGTGTGCCTGAATAGCGGGCACAAAGCTAAGCTATTGCTTGCTGGTTTTGCTACTGGTTACCTCCAATTTCTTTCTCGTGTTTGTGGAAATTATCATTTAAAGAATCATCATCCAGAATATCACGGGGAAACATGTAGGTAGTTCTGTATTTTCTTACAGTCGTTCACTAATACCGTCGAGTAGACAACGATACTGTTTACAAACAAAGTGAAGTTATATTGACCTTATGTGACAAATCATTGATCTATATTTGGAGTATTAGCGGTACTGTTACGTGGTATATCGGATGTTACTTCCGATTTTACGGTTTCGTAGCTTAGACGGTAAAAACGGAACCCTTACAGGATCACTTTGTTGTCCAACGGCCTGTTGGTCCGACTGTTAAGGACCATATTCCTCAGCAACGGGTCGACATATCAAGTTACAACATATGTCACGTAATAAGGTCTATGGTTATCTGGTGGTGTAAAAGCGTTAAGGCTCTGGGTCAATGCAGTTAAAAGATAGTGCCTTTTATGTCACGTATATTGATACCCGCAAACTCAAACATTAAAACCCACGACTTTCGAGCTTTCAAAATAACTTCGCACCCACAGACTCAGAGTAGAAATATTAAAATTTTTGGCTGGTTTCGTTGTCTTGGGGCTGGGATACGTACTTGCCACATTACAGGGCAAATACTGCTGAATTCACAGTATACGATAAGAATACACACATGAATCGAATGGTTGAAGGTTTCTATCGCTAGGCAATTGCGAATTATGAATGTAACATACAAATTTATAAATGAAAGGATGCAATTAAATAAAATCTGCAGATACTATCTTGACGACTTTAAATGATGAGTACGATAGTAGAAATACTTTTGAGAATGCGGTATATTACTGCAAAACACTTAATGGTGTGGATGGTCCAGCAATTAAATAAAATATAAATTGAATAACAGGGAACAATAGATTCCTACAGCACGTAATTAGTTATGAACAACAACTAAGCTCGCGAGACATTCACTTCTAAACGCCACTACGTCTTCACTGTAGAAACCTCGGAAGTATCACAAGTACACAAGTCGGCACTTCGAATTATTTCTATCTGCCACGACCACGCGCAAACTGCTCCACACTCCAAGTCTCTCTCGCCACCGAGAGTCCGCCGCGCCGTCGCGTCCAGCACTTTTCGTGTCCTCTGCCGTCCAGTCCAGCACTCCCCCTGTCCAGTGCCGTTCCCTCAGGACTCCCCCTGTGTCCTCTCCGGAAACTCGCTTCCATCCAGTCCCCCCATTCACGAGCGCTGTGATTGGCTAGAGCGCTCGTGCCATGACTTCATGCCAACGCACAGTCACACAAACATAATGAAACGTATTAGAAATACTGGATTTACATTTAAATACTTGAAATTAAATAAATATTCCTACGGGTGGACTATAAGCACGCTCTAACACACATTATTAAATACACAAACAATTAAATAAACATATATCAAAAGAAAAGAAGAAAAAGGTATGCCAGGAGCCTATTGTCTCTGTGCTTTCTAAAACACAGTAAATATTTAACCAATTTCTTCATGAATAAATATATTTATAAGTATGCTGCCACCATTTTATCGTGTAACTATGGAGTGCTTATGGCCAGACGCGATCGATAGGAATTGGCCACATTGACCTCCAATAACTCATATACTATTCAAGTTACATGCCTGTAATTCATACCAGTTTAAGTTTAAAGTAATAGCTTTCTAAAGACACGGAGATCGACAAAATCGGATGAAGCGTTTTTATTTTGGAAATTCGTTGCTGGGTGTTACTTGTATAATTTACCGTCAGATACTAAACTTTAAACTAATAAAGATATTGAAAATCCGATTACACCATCAGAACCGTTGTGCAAATAATAGTAAGGTACATGTTTCTTTTCGAGGTATCATCATTCATCTGGCTACTATTAATTTCTTATATGAACTGTGAAATGTCTGCCATTAAGGTTTCACAAAGTCCGCCATCTTTGGCACTCCCGACATAGACATCTCCTTCAGGAACACAAAGCACCGTCCTCGTCACAGCGGAATTGCCAGCCACGCGGCTGGACCATGCGCTGGGGCTGCCCCTCTCGTCCGGCTAACGTTCGCCACCACGTGTTTGCTGCCGGGCCCCGGCTTTGACGAGCGTCCTGTGCGGCCGCCCCAATTCCGAACATATAATATTTCCAGGGCGCCGCAACTCGCCCGTTACCTCACAAACTGTATGGTACTCCCGTTGACCTAGAGTCGTGAAATTACGAAGAAGCAAAGTTTCACAGTAGAAGTAAGCAAAAATTAGAAAATTATTTATTTGTAAATACACTCCTGGAAATGGAAAAAAGAACACATTGACACCGATGTGTCAGACCCACCGTACTTGCTCCGGACACTGCGAGAGGGCTGTACAAGCAATGATCACACGCACGCCACAGCGGACACACCAGGAACCGCGGTGTTGGCCGTCGAATGGCGCTAGCTGCGCAGCATTTGTGCACCGCCGCCGTCAGTGTCAGCCAGTTTGCCGTGGCATACGGAGCTCCATCGCAGTCTTTAACACTGGTAGCATGCCGCGACAGCGTGGACGTGAACCGTATGTGCAGTGGACGGACTTTGAGCGAGGGCGTATAGTGGGCATGCGGGAGGCCGGGTGGACGTACCGCCGAATTGCTCAACACGTGGGGCGTGAGGTTTCCACAGTACATCGATGTTGTCGCCAGTGGTCGGCGGAAGGTGCACGTGCCCGTCGACCTGGGACCGGACCGCAGCGACGCACGGATGCACGCCAAGACCGTAGGATCCTACGCAGTGCCGTAGGGGACCGCACCGCCACTTCCCAGCAAATTAGGGACACTGTTGCTCCTGGGGTATCGGCGAGGACCATTCGCAACCGTCTCCATGAAGCTGGGCTACGGTCCCGCACACCGTTAGGCCGTCTTCCGCTCACGCCCCAACATCGTGCAGCCCGCCTCCAGTGGTGTCGCGACAGGCGTGAATGGAGGGACGAATGGAGACGTGTCGTCTTCAGCGATGAGAGTCGCTTCTGCCTTGGTGCCAATGATGGTCGTATGCGTGTTTGGCGCCGTGCAGGTGAGCGCCACAATCAGGACTGCATACGACCGAGGCACACTGGGCCAACACCCGGCATCATGGTGTGGGGAGCGATCTCCTACACTGGCCGTACACCACTGGTGATCGTCGAGGGGACACTGAATAGAGCATGGTACATCCAAACCGTCATCGAACCCATCGTTCTACCATTCCTAGTCCGGCAAGGGAACTTGCTGTTCCAACAGGACAACGCACGTCCGCATGTATCCCGTGCCACCCAACGTGCTCTAGAAGGTGTAAGTCATCTACCCTGGCCAGCAAGATCTCCGGATCTGTCCCCCATTGAGCATGTTTGGGACTGGATGAAGCGTCGTCTCACGCGGTCTGCACGTCCAGCACGAACGCTGGTCCAACTGAGGCGCCAGGTGGAAATGGCATGGCAAGCCGTTCCACAGGACTACATCCAGCATCTCTACGATCGTCTCCATGGGAGAATAGCAGCCTGCATTGCTGCGAAAGGTGGATATACACTGTACTAGTGCCGACATTGTGCATGCTCTGTTGCCTGTGTCTATGTGCCTGTGGTTCAGTCAGTGTGATCATGTGATGTATCTGACCCCAGGAATGTGTCAATAAAGTTTCCCCTTCCTGGGACAATGAATTCACGGTGTTCTTATTTCAATTTCCAGGAGTGTATATCATTCGAAAAACATATTTGTTTTCTTATTTGTTGTCCGACTTCAGACTTAAAGTTAAAACAGTTTCGAAAGTCTTTATATTCCCGGGACCTTTATGTTGCCAGTATCAATGTCGATAACAGGCAAAAATCGCCGAGAATCTCAATTCCTGGGGTTGATTAACTAACTATATACGTAATGAAGTTTGTACGAAACCCGTAAACCGCTCAATTCCTGGGCTTGATTAACTAACTATATACGTAATGAAGTTTGTACGAAACCCGTAAACCGCGAGTCCTACTCGGATCTGGTCAATTTTTGTAACATTCTCTGCCCAGTATACTGTACTAGTTTCTGTCTGACAAATATTTTTGAATCAGTCACTTATATGAGAACGTACGTTGGATGACCATATATTGGCTAGCAGTCTTGAGTGTTTTACAATGCTGAACACTTATTGAAAATCTAGGAAGATGAAATATGCTTGTGTAAATAACTGCAAGATATAACGTGTGACGAAAGACTTCTTCTTTAATTCATCCTGGTTCTTAAACAGTTTTCTTCGCAGAATATCATTAATTTTATGTTTATAACGCACTCTTAAGTTCCTACAGTAGACGGATGTTAGTAATATAGTCAGGTATACACTGTTCTTTTTTCGTTTTCTTTTTAATCCCTGTTATGAAGAGGAATGATTAACGCTTTTCTCCAATTGAAGGTGTGAACTGCACGAGAGATTTTCAACAAATATGAGCTTACAGAATGGTTGAAATGTCCTAAACGCGAAAAGAGGACATGCTGTAGGAAGTTAAAGAGAAGTAAACAACAACGCCTGGTTCGCCTTGAGCGGTTTTACTTTTTTTTTTATACCTAGATAGCTTATTTCAGTATACTGTGTTTTTCACAATTCCTGTTATAGATTTCTTAGGATTATAGAGTGCACATAGTAGATAAGGTTTTAATAAGGATTCCATGTCCGGAACTGTACCGGATGTAGAATAAGTTAGAATATCGGATCACTTTCAAATCCCACTTCATGGTTCGCACACAGCGGAGACAACAAGTTCTGATCTGTGTCTGCCGGAGCCCACGGCATGGACAATGTCTGGAGTAATCGTCGTCGGGTACTCTTCTGCATCTACATCTACTTGGATATTCTGCAAATCACATTTAAGTGCCTGGCAGAGGGTTCATAAAACCACCTTCACAATTCTCTATTATTCCAATCTCGTATAGCGGGAGAAGAACTAAAACTATATCTTTCCGTACGAGCTCTCATTTCCCTTATTTTATAGTGGTGAACGTTTCTACCTATATAGGTCGGTGTCAACAAAATATTTTCGCATTCGGAGGAGAAAGTTGGTGATTGGAATTTCGTGAGAAGATTCCTTCGCAACGAATACCGCCATTGTTTTACCAATGCCCAGCGCAAATGCTGTATCATTTCAGTGACACTCTCTCCCATATTTCGTGATAATACAAAACATGCTGGCCTTCTTTGAACTTTTTCGATGTAGGCAGTGGATCTGTTACATTCCCTAAGTGTCCTGCCAATAAAACGCAGTCTTTGGTTAGCCTTCCTTACAACATTTTCTATGTGTTCCTTCCAATTTAAGTTGTTCGCAATTGTAATTCCTAGGTATTTAGTTGAATTTACGGCCTTGTATTTGACTGATTTATCGTGTAACCGAAGTTTAAAGGGTTGCTTCTAGCACTTACGTGGATGACCTCACACTTTGCGTTACTTAGGGTCAACTGCCAATTTTTGAACCATTCAGATATCTTTTCTAAATAGTTTTGCAGTTTATTTTGATCTTCTGATGACCTTATTAGTAGATAAACGACAGCGTCATCTACAAACAACCTAAAACGGCTGCTCAGATTGTCTCCCAAATCGTTTCTATAAGAGGGATGACTGAAAAGTAATGCCTCCACCTTCGTTGCTCTTCCACAGTTGGCAGCATTGGTATACGGCAGGTACTAGCTTGTTCCGTAGCCTCTTCTCTACAGCTCCAGTTGGCGGGAAGCCTTAGCATTGAACGGTTGTGTTGTTACAGTGTAAAGTATGGAACCCTGCGCAGACACTCGGTCAATGCGATTTAAGCAACGTGCAGTCATTGAATTATTGGCAGCAGAAGGTGTCACCCCAAAGGAGATTCATTAGGGAATGAAAGCAGTTTATGGTGATTATGTGTATGTGAGTACTGTGCGTCTTTGGACGAGCGAGTTTAAAGATGTTGAGGTGGGTACATCTGACTTGCGTGACAAACAAAGAGTTGGACGTCCTGTGACAGCAACCACCGAGTTTCACAAGCAAAATGTTGACAGATTGATTCAGGATGATCGTCGTATCACTCAGAGGGAAACTGCAAGCACAATCGGCATTTCACAAGAACGTGTGGGTCACATTATTGCTTTGCTTGGCTATCGAAAGATCTCTGCACAATGAGTACCCAGGATGCTGACTGCTGATATGAAACGGCACAGACTTGAAATGTGCCAGGAACTCCCCTCGCATTATGGGAATTAAGGCAACGCTTTTCTCCATTCAGTTGTGACAGGAGACGAAACATGGGTACGCCATTACGAACCAGAGGCGAAACGTCAGTCTATGGAATGGCGACACAAAGACTCGCCCCAGAAAACGAAATTCAAGACCAAGCCCTCAGCTGGAAAAATTGTGGCTACAGTGTTCTGGGACACAGATGGTGTTATCCATGTTGATTTTCTTGTTCGTGGAACAACAATAAAGTCAGAGCGTTGCATGACAACGCTGCGACCTCTGAAACGACGGTTAACAAGGCTCCGAAAGGAAAAGGAAAATGTTTTCCTGCAACATGACAATGCCAAACCACACTCTTCATGTGCCACCACAGCAGAACTTCAGAGACTGAATCTCACTACCGTACGGCATCCTCCACACAGTCCCGATCTGTTTCCGATAATGAAAGACGATCTGCGGGGACATCATTATGCTTCTAATGAAGAAACTGTGGTTGCGGGAACAGAGTGTCGACTTCTTCCGTGACGGCTTCAGAAAACTTGTTCGTCGTTGGCAGAAATGTATGCAATTGGCCGGTGATTATGTAAATAAGTGAATATTGGTAATTAAATATCACATTCTAAGGATTATTTCTGCGTTTGATTTATTAAAATATTCCCATCCAAACCCAATTACCGAAGGTGGAGGCATTACTTTTATTCAACCCTTGTAGATAAGGAACATCAAAGGGCTTGTAACACTATCTCGAGGAGCGCCAGAAATCACTTCTGTTTTACTCGTGACTTTCCATCAGTTACTACGAAATGTGACCTCTGTGACAGGAAATCACAAGACCAGTCACATAACTGAGACGATATTCCATAAGCACGCAATTTCACTACAAGCCGCTTGTGTGGTACAGTGTCAAAAGCCTTCCGGGAATCCAGGAATACGGAATGAATCAGAAATCCATTGTCAATAGGACTCAACATTTTATGCGAATAAAGAGTTAGTTGTGTTTCACAAGAACGTTTTCTAAATCCATGTTGACTATGTGTCAATAGACCGTTTTCTTCGAGGTAATTCATAATGTTCGAACACAATATATGTTCCAAAATCCTGCTGCATATCGACGTTAATGATATGGGCCTGTAATTTAGTGGATTGCTCCTACTACCTTACTTGAATATTGGTGTGACCTGTGCAACTTTCCAGTCTTTGGGTACGGATCTTTCGTCGAGGGACCGGTTTTATATGATTTTTAAGCATGGAGCTAAATCATCAGCATACTCCGAAAGAGACATAATTGGTATACAGTCTGGACCAGAAGACTTGCTTTTATTAAGTGATTTAAGTTGCTTCACTACTCCGAGGACATTTACTTCCACGTTACTCATGTTGGCAGCTGTTCTTGATTGGAATTCTGGAATATTTACTTCGTCTTCTTTTGTGAAGGCATTTCGGAAGGTTGAGTTTAGTAACTCTGCTTTGGCAGCACTGTCTTCGATAGTATCTCCATTGCTATCGCGCCGACAAGGCATTGATCGTTTCTTGCCCTAACATACTTCACATACGTCAAGAAACTCTTTGGATTTTCTGCCAGGTTTCGAGACAATGTTTGGTTGTGAAAACTATATAAACATGTCGCATTGAAGTCCGCGCTAAATTTCGAGCTTCTGGAAAATATCGCCAATCTTGGGGATTTTGCGTCTGTGTAAATTTGGCATGTTTGTTTCGTTGTTTCTGCAACAGTGTTTTGGCCGTTCTGTGTAGCAAGGAGGATCATCGCCGTTGTTTGTTAATTTATTTGGCATGAATCTCTGAATTGCTGGCGATACTATTTCTCTGAATTCAAGCCACATCTGATCTACACTTATATTATTAATTTGGAAGAAGTGGAGATTGTCTCTCAGCAAGGCGTCAAGTGAATTTTTATCTGCTTTTTTGAATAGGTTTTGAATAGGTATATTTTTCGTTTATTTTTGGAGGATTTGGGGGTTACAATATTCAATCTCGCTATGACAACCCTGTGTTCACTAATTCCTGTATCATTTATTAACTCAAGATTATTTGGTGTTAAGAGGTCAAGTGTGTTTACTATTCGCGTGGGCTCATGAACCAACTGCGCGAAATAATTTTCAGAGAATGCGTTTAGCACAATTTCGGATGATATTTTGTGCGTACCTCCAGAATTAAACATGTATTTTCGCCAACATATCGAGGGTAGATTAAAGTCACCACTAACTAAAATCATATGAGTCGGGTACATTTTTGGCAATCAAACTCAAGTTTTCTTTCAACCTTTTAGCATCTACATCATCTGAATTGGGAGGTCAGTAAAAGGATCGAATTATTATTTTATTCCGGTTACCAACAATGATCTCTGCCCATACTAACACCAGGAACTATCTACTTCAATTTCGCGACATGATAAACTACTTATAGTAGCAACAAACACGCCACCGCCAACCGTGTTTAGCCTACCTTTTCAGAACACCCTTAGGTTCTTCGGAAAAATTTCGGCTGAGTGTATCTCCGTCTTTAGCCAGCTTTCAGTACCTACAACGATTTGAGCATCAGCACTTTCTATTACCGCTTGGAGCTCTGGTACCTTCCCAACACAGCTATGACAATTTACAACTGTTATACCGATGGTTCCTGTATGTACGTTCTTCCTGTGTTCGGCCTGCACCCTTTATGACTGAAGCCCTTCTTGTGTGTTCTACATGACGAAGAAGAGAGTGCGGCATGTTCCATGTAGGAGCACAGTTAATCGTCCTAGTTGCCAACATGTGTCGTCGTAACTGTCGTCTGCTACACATCTGTGCAGCAGTCTACGTAAATTTAAGTATTAACTGTGTTTTTCTTACTTGTCACTTCTTTTTCCGTGTGTTTTTGCTTTTAGGAAGCAGTAATTTTCGAGTACTAGTTATAGTGTTCCATAGATTTAGCGTTTGTTTTGAATACAATCCAGATACAGTTAGTGCTTATTTTTATTGTTTCCAACAAGAAGTGTCCAGTAACCACAGTTTAGTCAGCTATCAACCACCTTTAGTGAATTAGCAGTTTAGTTAATAGTTAATTACTTAACTCTCTACAGTAAATTGTTGATTTCTTAGGATTGATAGGATGTGTGACTGCTGTCTACGGACGCAGGAGGAGCTGGCCGCTGTTCGCGAACAGCTGAACGTTCTGATAGGCACAGTCAGTCGTCTTCAGGCTGCTGCCTCTGAGTGTCCCTGCTGACGAGACATCTTCGCGGGTACCGGGCGCGGTTGGGCCACCCTCTCCCCAAGGGGAAAAAATGGTTCAAATGGCTCTGAGCACTATGGGACTTAACATCTGTGGTCATCAGTCCCCTAGAACTTAGAACTACTTAAACCTAACTAACCTAAGGACATCACACACATCCATGCCCGAGGCAGGATTCGAACCTGCGACCGTAGCGGTCACGCGGTTCCAGACTGAAGCGCTTAGAACCGCACGGCCACACCGGCCGGCCTCCCCAAGGGGAGTGGTGGGTTCAACGGCGTTCGCGACGCACGAGGGGGAAGGCCAATGTGGAGGCTGGCCGTGTGGCATCGGCCGCTCTGCCTGTGAGTGGACATGTGACTGCTCTTTCAGCAAGGTCCGAGCAGGCACGCGGGGGGAGGGGTTTATTAGTGATTGGAAGCTCCAATGTTAGGCGGGTAATGGAGCTCCTTAGAGGAAAGGTCTGGGAAGAAGGCCAGTGATCACTCTGCTTGTCAGGGGGTCTCATCCGAGATGTGGAGGAGGCCCTGCCGTCGGCGATGGAGAGCACTGGATGCACCCGACTGCAAATTGTTGCTCATGTCGGCACCAATGACTCCTGCCGTCTGGGTTCATAGGTCATCCTCAGTACATACAGGTGGTTGGCGGAGATGGTGAAGGCGGAAAGCCTCGTTCACAGGGTGGAATCTGAGCCAACTATTTGTAGTATCGTTCCCAGAACCTATCGCGGTCCTCTGGTTTGGAGCCAAGTGGAAGGTTAAACCAAATGCTCAGATGATTCTGCGGAGATCTGGGGTGCAAATTTCTCGACCTCCGCTATCGGGTGGAGAAATGTAGGGTCCCCCTGAATAGGTCAGGCAAGCACCACACGCAGGAAGCGGCTACAAGGGTAGCGGAGTACGTATGGAGTGCACATGTAGGTGTTTTAGGTTAGAGAATTCCCTTCCTAGGCCCGACAAAACGCCTTCTGAGACGCGACAAGGTAGCAGTAGGCAAAACGCAACAGGGAATTACAATATTAATGTGGTAATAGAAAACTGCAGGAGCGTCTATAGAAAGGTCCCAGAACTGCTCTCATTAATGAACGGACACAATGCCCACATAGTACTAGGGACGGAAAGTTGGCTGAAACCAGATGTAAACAGTTAAGAAATTCTAAACTCAGATTGGAATGTTTTCCGCAGAGACAGACTGGACGGTGAAGGGGGAGGCGTGTTTATAGCAATAAAAAGTGCAATAGTATCGAGGGAAATTGACGAAGATCCGACATGTGAAATACTTTGGGAGAAGGTCACGGTTAAAGCAGGCTCAAACGTGGTAACTGGATGTCTCTATAGGCGCCCTGGCTCAGTAGATGTTGTGGCAGAACACCTGAAGGAAAATCTGGAAAATATTTCTAATAGGTTTCCCCACCATGTTATAGTTCTGGGTGGAGATTTTAATTTGCCGGATATAGACTGGGAGACTCAAACGTTCATAACGGGTGGCAGGGACAAGGAATCCAGTGAAATTTTTTTGAGTGCATTATCTGAAAACTACCTTGAGCAGTTAAACAGAGAACCGACTCGTGGCGATAACATATTAGACCGTCTGGTGACAAACAGATCCGAACTATTTGAAACAGTTAACGCAGAACAGGGAATCAGCGATCATAAAGCGGTTACTGCATCGGTGGTTTCAGCCGTAAATTGAAATATTAAAAAAGGTAGGAAGATTTTTCTGTTTAGCAAAAGTGACAAAAAGTAGATTTCAGAGTACTTGAGGGCTCAACACAAAAGTTTTATCTCAAGTACAGATAGTGTTGAGGATCAGTGTACAAAGCTCAAAACCATCGTGCAATATGCATTAAATGAGTATGTGCCAAGCAAGATTGTAAGAGATGGAAAAGAGCCACCGTGGTACAACAACCAAGCTAGAAAACTGCTACAGAAGCAAAGGGAACTTCACAGCAAACATAAACATAGCCAAAGCCTTGCATACAAACAAAATTTACAAGAAGGGAAATGTAGTGTGAGGAGGACTACGAGAGAGGCGTTCAACGAATTCGAAAGTAAAGTTCTATGTACTGATTTGGCAGAAAATCGTAACAAATTTTGGTCCAATGTCAAAGCGGTAGGTGGATCAAAACAAAATGTCCAGACACTCTGCGACCAAAATTGTAGTGAAACAGAGGATGACAGACTAAAGGCCGAAATACTAAATGTCTTTTTCCAAAGCTGTTTCACAGAGGAAGACTGCACTGTAGTTCCTTCTCTAGATTGTCGCACAGATGACAAAATGGTAGATACCGAAATAGATGAAAGAAGGATGGAAAAACTATTAAAATCGCTCAAAAGAGGAAAGGCCGCTGGACCTGATGGGATACCAATTGGATTTTACACAGAGCACGCGAAGGAACTTACCCCCCTTCTTGCAGCGGTGTACCGTAGGTCTCTAGAAGAGCGAGCGTTCCAAAAGATTGGAAAAGGGCACAGGTCATCCCAGTTTTCAAGAAGGGACGTCGAACAGATGTGCAGAATTATAGACCTATATCTCTAATGGCGATCAGTTGTAGAATTTTGGAACACGTATTATGTTCGAGTATAATGACTTTTCTGGAGACTAGAAATCTACTCTGTAGGAATCAGCATGGGTTTCGAAAGAGACCACGGGCCGTAGACAAGGGTTCCCAGGGAGATGCCGTGTTTCTCGACTTCCGCAGGGTGTTCGATACAGTTCCCCATAGTCGTTTAATGAACAAAATAAGAGCATATGGACTATCAGACCAACTGTGTGATTGGATTGAAGAGTTCCTAGACAACAGGACGTAGCATGTCATTCTCAATGGATAGAAGTCTTCCGAAGTAAGAGTGATTTCAGGTGTGCCGCAGGGGAGTGTCGCAGGACCGTTGCTATTCACAATTACAGGGTGATCAAAAAGTCAGTATAAATTTGAAAACTTAGTAAATCACGGAATAATGTAGATAGAGAGGTAAAAATTGACACACGTGCTTGGAGTGCCTTGGGGTTTTATTAGAACAAAAAAAAACAAAGGTCACAAAATGTCCGACAGATGGCGCTGGACAACAAAACTGCTACTGTGATGGATGACAGGTACGCCGATATGTTACAGAATGGCATCATCCTCAGCCTGGCTGATAAACACCTGCTGGAACGTACGATGTTTATGCAGGATGGCGCTCCACCCCATATTGCTAGACGCGTGAAAGATCTCTTGCGCGGGTCGTCTGGTGATGATCGTGTTCTCAGCCGCCACTCTCGTCATGCTTGGCCTTCCAGGTCCCCAGACCTCAGTCCGTGTGATTGTTGGCTTTGGGGTTACCTGAAGTCGCAAGTGTATCGTGATCGACCGACATCTCTAGGGATGCTGAAAGACAACATCCGACGCCAATGCCTCACCATAACTCTGGACATGCTTTACAATGCTGTTCACAACATTATTCCTCGACTACAGCTATTGTTGAGGAATGATGGTGGACATATTGAGCATTTCCTGTAAAGAACATCATCTTTGCTTTGTCTTACTTTGTTATGCTAATTATTGCTATTCTGATCAGATGAAGAGCTGTCTGTCGGACATTTTTTGAACGTTTATATTTTTTTAGTTCTAATAAAACCCCATGTCATTACAAGCATGTGTGTCAATTTCTACCTTTCTATCTAAATTATTCCGTGATTTATTCAGTTTGCAAATTTATGCTGACTTTTTGATCGCCCGGTATATAAATGACCTTGTGGATAACATCGGAAGTTCACTGAGGCTTTTTGCGGATGATGCTGTAGTATATAGAGAGGTTGCAACAATGCAGGAGGATCTGCAACGAATTGACGCATGGTGCAGGGAATGGCAATTGAATCTCAATGTATACAAGTGTAATGTGCTAGGAATACGTAGAAAGAAAGATCCTTTATCATTTAGCTACAACATAGAAGGTCAGCAACAGGAAGCAGTTAATTCCATAAATTGTCTGGGAGTAGGCATTAGGAGTGATTTAAAAAGGAATGACCATATAAAATTAATCGTCGGTAAAGCAGGTGCCAGACTGAGATTCATTGGAAGAATCCTAAGGAAATGCAGTCCGGAAACAAAGGAAATAGGCTACAGTACGCTTGTTCGCCCACTGCTTGAATACTGCTCATGAGTGTGGGATCCGTGCCAGATAGGGTTGATAGAAGAGATAGAGAAGATCCAACGGAGAGCAGCGCGCTTCGTTACAGGATCATTTAGTAATCGCGAAAACGTTACGGAAATGATGGATAAACTCCAGTGGAAGACTCTGCAAGAGAGACGCTCAGTAGCTCGGTACGGGATTTTGCTGAAGTTTCGAGAATATACCTTCACCGAGGAGTCAAGCAGTATATAGCTCCCTCCTACGTATATCTCGCGAAGAGACCATGACGATAAAATCAGAGAGATTAGAGCCCACACAGAGGCATACCGACAATCTTTCTTTCCACGAACAATACGAGACTGGAATAGAAGGGGGAACCGATAGAGGTACTCAAGGTACCCTCCGCCACACACCATCAGGTGGCTTGCGGATTATGGATGTAGATGTAGATACCATTTTCTTGCAGCCGTTGTTGCAGTCGGACGAAAGTGGTGTGCGATTTCATAAATACAACAGCGACTGACGACAGCGCCCTCTTCTCCGTGTACGTACTGTGGAGCGGGAGATTTGGAAGTGGTCCGATCATCAAACTTATTTTAGACGCAAACGGTACAGTACAGGACGAGGGTTGTTTCCAATATTTTACCTACTACGTCTCCTCCACAATCCCCAGAAGTTTGTAATAGGAATTCTGAAACTAGCTGAATGTTTCTGCGATGGTTTGATAATGCGATCCTTGCATGTGGATGCATTTAACAACGAAGACTAATAATTATGCGTTATACCTAACGTATTCTGTTTCGACACTAGAATGATCCACTAGTGACAGGAACTAAGATTTAGATGAGTTCTTCAGCTTTGTAATGTACCAGAGCTTCCCAGGAATTCCTGACCGATCTTTGAAGCTATGATTATGTAGTTTTATATTTTACTTGTGTAGAGACGAATAGCTATCGCCAGTAGCTATCGTAAATACATGGCAATAATGTTTCACATTTTAAAAAATCAGTCATTTTTTATCTTGTTGTAATCTAAAGATTAGTTACGTGAGTTCTTCGTTAAACTGACCTGAATAAATAAAGTAAAAGTTTATGATAAACAGTGAGCATTATCTCGATATACATTACATTAATATCACTGTTGAGTATCACACAGTTCATTACATACTTTCAATCAGACATATTTCAGCCTTATTATACACTGATCAGTGGGGCATTTCTTGCGTAGTTCCACATATGTTCTTACATGACTGCCTGTCTTTGCTACTCGAGGTATACTTTGCTAAAATGTGGTACTTGTAATTTCTGTAGCATCAGATTGCTACTGGAATTCACTCTCCTTGCTGCTGTTTTCGTTTGAGGACAATATTTTCACTCCCACAGCTAAAATCATTTTTTCCATGTCCGTTTTCTTGCTGTCTGTGGTCATTCTGAAATAGTCGCTCACAATTGCATTTTCTACAAATACCGTTCATTTATGTGGCTATGACGTTGCTTGTTATGTACATTAACCTGTGCAGCGAGTTCATGGCAATGTAAACGAAAAAATTGAGGATACGTTGTCAAACATTTCTGACTGGTCTCGACCGCAAGTTGAAGAGAGCGCTTCGTCACTTAGGAGGCATCACCACTGTCGTTGTTTTGCCTCAGTAAGTAGAATCATATATAAGGACGAAAACTGCATTACTTATGCAGTTTTACTGAATGTATCAAAATCAGTAGATCAAAAAGAGATTGGTATCCACGAAAGTGGCAAGACAAGGTGCTCAAAAAGTACGACTGAAGTGTGAAATTACAGTATAGGTAGAATATTCTCTGCTAGCTGCGTAACATATTCGTTGGAATGGTGGAACTCTTACAAATAACAAATTTTCTAGGCGCGCGACTGCTTGGTAGCCCACAGTGCCGCGCTGACTGCATTGAAACGGCTAACTGGCGACGTCGCGAGTATTCTCCCTCCCTCTCTGGCCAGAACGCTTCGCTCAGACGCCACCTTAACTGCAGCCTACTGTAGGAAAAGCAGATGCCAGACTGAGAGTCAAAGAAAAAAAATCACAAAGAAATGTAATTCACCAACTGAAGAAGTCTTTTTTAAGGCCCCTGTTCGACCGACTCTGCAGTGTTGTTCATCAGTCAGAGACCCTTACGAAATACGACTGATGGAATGGATAGAGAAGATCCAACGAAGAGCGGCGCGTTTTGTCACGGCGTCGTTTATTCCGCGTTACAGAGATGCTCAACAAATTCCAGTACAGACGCTGCCAGAGTGGCGTTGTGCATCACAGTGAGGTTTACTATCAAAATTTCGAGACAATACCTTTCGGGAACAGTGGAAGTACATACTGCTCCCTTCTCGCGAAATGATAATACCGAGAATATTCAAGAAATTAAAGCAAAAACAGAAGCTTGAGACAGTAAGTCTTCCCACGCGTCATTCGTGACAGGAAAGAAGGCGTCAATTAGTGATACCAGAAGTGGCCCCCCCCTCACACGCTCGGGTGGCTTGCGGAGTGTTCATTAAGATGATGGAGTCACGCCAGGTTGGGGCCATATTACCGTCGCGAATGCAATTTCCATGTGGATTTCGTTCTTCTCAGAGCCTCCACACGGATTAACATCAATTGTGATAATGTACGCAGAACCGTGGCTCGTTTGAAACGTTGGGCAGGAGCCACTCTTGTGTCCAGATTTGCCGCTGGGCGAACCACTGTCAGTCGATCGCATTCCGCTGTCGCGTCACAGAAGCCGGCACAATGGCCACCGTGCTGACAGTCGTCGCAATTTCCATGTGGATTTCGTTCTTCTCAGAGCCTCCACACGGGTTAACATCAATTGTGATAATGTACGCAGAACCGTGGCTCGTTTGAAACGTTGGGCAGGAGCCACTCTTGTGTCCAGATTTGCCGCTGGGCGAACCACTGTCAGTCGGTCGCATTCCGCTGTCGCGTCACAGAAGCCGGCACAATAGCCACCGTGCTGACAGTCGTCGCAATTTCCATGTGGATATTTATTGTACAGCTAACAAGCCTATTTCTGTTTACGTGACTTTATAAACTTCTTCCGCTTGTAGTTTTTCCTCGTGCTTCATTGCAGGAGTTTAGTTTGTGACGAACGGTTTTGCGTAAGGGATGTTTAACAGAGAGAATATGCTTCGTTGCAAAATACGACTGTGTTGCCTACAGCGAAAAATGTATATCTCTTTACTTTACAATTTTTAAAGTTCCTCACATTTCAGTGGAAAAATATTGCCTTTAAAGCGCAAAAGTACGTACTATTTTTACTTCGTTTATTAAATTCGTGATTAACGTACTTACTAACAATACCTAGACCCAGTCGTGCTCATATTAACAGATAAATTTTAGTTCCAATTTGACACTTCATTATGCCATTGCTGTATTGACACAACTGCGACATAAGGTCGCGTAGGAGGCAGGCTGGCACGATGAAAATGAACAGTAATACTGCATAAAGGCTGGATTAGTCGCTACTGAAAAAGTCATTCTTCAAAAATAGAATGACTTCATTGTTCGTAATATGACACGTTTCGGACTTGCCCATTTTCAAATACCTGTTGAAAATAGTAACGGCAGAAGGAAAAAAAACAGAATCACAATAGTGAAATACAAGACCAACTCTTCGTTGTACACTCAAGGTACTAAGGTAAAAATATACGTCGGCGCAACATGATGCACGCAAATATAAAGGTTAGAAGTTGTATACGTAACAAAGAGATTAGTGAAAAATGTTAACATGAAACGTAGAGGTGTACGTTGGCGCCAGATGGCAATATAGTAGTGATGGTGGCGCCATAATTCGTTGTGACTGACTATATAGTCCTAAAAATTTAAATCATAAACATACAAAAGTCAAATATACATGATAAATTATAACAATAAGGAAGTCTGCAAAATATTTTTAGTATAAAACTAGTACAGCAAAGAACGAAGTCGCATGGCTGCTGTCAGGTGACAGAACAGTAGCAAATGTGACGCCATACATCGTCAAGATTGATAGAGAATTTTGTTAATGAAGAATATCAGACATGATTACATGATAAAGATCGACAAAAAATATTTACCAAATTTTAAAATGTAAAATAAACACCAATGAATGATGTCATATTGACTGCTATCACAGGGCAGAACAGTAGCAACATTGGCGCCGTACATCGCAGTAATTGACAACGAATATAATAGAAACCAAACAACAAAGTAAACTAAAATTACAACGAAAATAAGAAAACGAATGGACAGAGGCATACTGCTTGATGTCAACCGGTAATAAAAGCTAACAGATGAAAGGATCACAATAGCTACGATGAGTGTCTGAACAAAAATTCTAAACGCTTAGAAATAGAATAAACAAAATAAATGTACCATAACATAGACACGCAAACCTTTTCAAGAAACATAAAGGTACAGTTTGTTATTGTTTGTATAAAAAGTTAAGACACATACAAATTAGAATCAAACACATTGTCAACGCAAACTGGATTTCAAGTTCTGATACAAACCATGAACTATTCGAAGAACCGTAACCACAGTCTGTCAGGTGATCAAAGCAGGAAGGTGTGGGGGGGGGGGGGGGGGTTATGGGGGGGGGGGGGGGAGAGGCGGAGGGGGGGGAGGAGAATGGGAATATAATGGACCAAGGAGATGTTACAGTACAAGTAACAAGTCGCATTGTGTAGAACAAACCATCGGAAAACGGCTAGATCTGTGCCTAGATACCGATACAAAAATACAAGACATGGCAAGAACATGAAGGTACAGTGTTATTACTGCCTGTATAAAAAGTTAAGACATATGAAAATGAGAATAAGATGTAATGTCAATGCAAACCGGGTATTTGTGTTCAGAGAAAATATCCATAGAACAGTGATAACATTGAGGGAAATGTCCTTAGCTGGAGAGTGGAGGTTGGGAGAAGTGAAACGCAATGGGCCAAGAAGTGGCGTCCAAGGCAGTGGAGTTTTTATTCCTGTTCCTTAACTCTCGTTTGCCCGGTATATGTTATATCGCAGGATTCATATAATGTTTTGTAGACGCTGATTTTAAGTCTTTATTTGGGTTTTCACCAAGCGAATCTGTTTATTTGCTTTCTTAAACCCACTTGCGACAATCCTGAATAAGAGACAGAAACTGAATCCCTTATTTCAAGAATGTCATTTGGCGTATAACCATTTTCCAACCCTAAACGATTATGTCTGTTTCTCTTTAAATGCATGCTTGGTCCATCTCTAACTAGGCTAATCTATCGAACATGGTGTAAAAGAACGCACGGCAAGAGTCAGCCCTGATAATTATATTCGTGGCAGTCGGCTTCCTACAACGTATACGTCCAAGTAATTGAGGCTCATATTCGTTTCCAATTCTACAGCGAAAATGATATTTGCATGCAGATGCATGACTGCATTGCTGTATTGGTTATTCAAACTAAACTATCACGCTGTAATTGTCAGCGGTAGCCTACATGAAGTCGAAATAATAACACACAGATGCTACACTCTAGGAATGACCTTAAGCCGTCGCCACACGGACCGTGCTGTCGAACGTTAACGTTGAGCGTGCCGAGTTCAACGTGCTGCCAAACGCTCAGGAATGGTGCTACTTGTGCATACGGTACGTGGGCCCCAACGTGGTATGCGCAATCGCTAGTAGTTCTAGTTCGTAAATCACACAGTTTACTCAACGGGCGCGCGTCAAATTCGCACGTTAGCTCTATTAAAACGCACATTTCCTCCATCGTCCACGAAAAGGAAAGTACCATGTCTGATCAATAAGGACACAGGTTTATAAAAGTTCCATTACAAACAGTGCGTTACAAATTTGGAATACTTCTGCGCATAAGATAAACATTTAGTAAAGCCCCAAGGTCAGTCTTACTTGATCACTGTTCCTACCCAGTAGCAGAATCTTTGCAACATGTGAATTACGAAGCGTAAAAGAAAAAGGAGCAATATGTCTTTATACATGTAGCGCAAGCTGTCCTGTAGATTAAGCCAATCGAACAAAGTCACCTCTCAAAAAAGGTGAACTTATATTTACATAACATCAAATATTATAGTATATACATATATTAAACTAATAATAAAGTATCAGAACCTAATAAAAACGTGAATGTTAGTAAAAAAATTGGAAATGTTAAGATTCGAACCACCGCCCCACCAATTAATTCTAATGAGGACAGTCACGCTACTCATTACGCTAGACCAACATCAGACCTTGGGTATCTAATCATTTATATTACCCGTTGCTGAAAACCTTATTCGTAGATGTTTTACTAATTGAAATTTAATTATAGCAAATTGTACCAAGAACAATGCGTTTTGGGTGGATCTTCAGTGTGTCGCTGCCTTCAAATAGCCTACTCTCATAATACTTAAGTTACAATAACTCTTTTGCCACGAATACGATGTTTCTCATTATTTTATTGGAACGAATCACACAGTTAACAACGGGTTTTCCAGTGATTCTCAATTTGCTAGTGCTCAGAAACGGCATATGTACATACAGGCTTGGAATGAATGCCAATATGGTGCCTCACAACTCTGTACCGAAAGGAAACGGCGTGCTTGTGACGTAGGTGGCGTTGTGCCATCTCATTGGTCAACGCTCAAACGTACGCTCAGAATATCTGACATGCCAGATATTGCTCTGCACGCTCGGAAAGACTCCCGAGCGTGCTAATCCACGCTATGACGTCACAAACTCGGCACGCTCAACGCTCAACGTTCGGATTCCCGGTCCGTGTGACGACGGCTTTACTGTTTAGTCTACTACACTGAAGCGCCAAAGGAAGTGATGTAGGCATTCGTATTCAACTACAGAGATATGTAAACGGGCAGAATACGGCGCTGCGGTCGGCAACGCCTATGTAGGACAACAAGTGTCTGACGCAGTTGTTAGGTCGGTTACTGCTGCTACAATGGTAGGTTATCAAGATTTAAGTGAGTCAGAACGTTGTTTTATAGTCGCCGCAAGGGCGATGGGACACAGCATCTCAGAGGCAGTGATGAAGTGGGGATTTTCCCCTACGATTTCACTAGTGCACCGTGAATATCAGGAATCCGGTTAAACATCAAATCTCCGACATCGCTGTGACCGGAAAAAGATCCTGCAGGAACGGGATTAACGACGACTGAAGGGAATCGTTCAACGTGACAAAAGTGCAACACTTCCACAAATTGCTGCAGATTTCAATGCTGGGCCATCAACAAGTGTCAGCATGCGAACCATTCAACGAAACATCATCGATGTCGGCTTTCGGATTCGAAGGTCGACTCGTGTACCCTTGATGCTTTACGCCTCCTGGGGACCATCAACGCCTACATTGGAATGTTGATGACTGGAAACATGTTGTCTGGTTGGACGAGTCTCATTTCAGATTGTATCGAACAGATGGACGTGTACGGGTATGGAGACAACCTCATGAATCCATTGACCTGCATGTCAGCAGGGAACTGTTCAAAGCTGGTGGAGGCTCTCTAATGGGGTGGAGCGTGTGTAGTTAGAGTGGTATGGGACCCCTGATACGTCTAATTACGACTCTAACAGGTGACACGTAAGTAAGCATCCTGCATGATCACCTGCACCCATTCATGTCCATTGGGCAATTCCAGCAGGACAATGCGACACCCCACACGTCCAGAATTGCTACAGAATGTCTCCAGGAACCTCTTTTGGTATATGAAAAGCGCCAGTTTGCTTTTGCAAACTGGTGCTTTTCATTTATTATAATGTTGTTCTACCAAGAACCGACGGAAGATACAGTTAACAAATAAACTCTTCTTGAGTTTAAACACTTCCGCTGTCCACCATAGTCCGCAGACATGAACATTATTGAGCGTATCTGGGATGCCTTGCAACGCGCTGTTCAGAAGAGATCTCCACCCCGTCGTACTATTACGGATTTGTGGAGAGCCCTGCGGGATTCATGGTGTCAGTTGTCTCCAGCATTACTTCAGACATTAGTCGGGTCCATGTCACGTCGTGTTGCGGCACTTCTGCGTGCTCGCGGGGCCCTACACGATATTGGTCAGGTGTACCAATATCTTTCGCTCTTCGGTGTAATTTCGAGCATAATTACGCGCATCCTCCACGAATAAACCGAATAATTAGTCACTGTTGCTCTGCCAATCGACGGAAAACCTCCGGACTCATTGTTCATAATATCAGGAAACTGTTCAAATAGTTTTGGGTGTAACTCAACTGCACGCGAACGTCCTAATCGAAGCCCGAACAACTCCCCCCTCGCGTTTTGACGCATGACCGAAGGCGCTTGGGAATTGCTGAATGTAACAGAAAGGCAGTGCCCCTGCCAGAAAAGCTGCGCTCAGCTCAGAATGTTCCCGAGAACCAGCGATGCTTACGGAGTACAGTTTACTGTGTCTACCACAATAAGTAGTAGTAGCCCTTAAAGCGTCGTTGACGATCCTGCACCGTTGAATAAATAGTGCTGTCTTCTCTGGGGCGCTAGTAGTGTCGGACCGCTGAGATCCTACAAGGCAGTGAGTGTTGCTACCTTGAACCCATGGAGTCCGCATTCGAATAACAGTCGTGCGATACCAAGTACGAGCTGTACTATTGTAGAACTGGAACCCCCTTCTCGGTAGTCCACGATCCTGCCACTCCACGCACTAGAAGACGTTTCTCCTTCTTACACAATACACAGCACGATATTCCCACAAACAACCAACATTCAAATGCGATTTCTCTGTCAAAAACCAGTTACGTAATCTTACAGGCTGTTGGATTGTAGAGGATGAAATATATAACATTTTACTATGAAGAATCTATAGCCGGAAATGAGAAATATATTTTCGACAGCACTAGTCACTTTCTACGTGTACGGTAAGCTAAATGAAAAACCAGAATACTGTAGACGTCAGGGGAGCTCAAAGGCCAAGGGACTAGCCCTGCCTAAGGCTCTCTGTGAGACATGCTACGGCTCGAATGGATTTTCAACAGCCCAGTGCTGGCTTTAGAAACTTTATTTCACATTTCCAGCTATAGGTTACTTGTATCACATCTACATCTAAATCTACATCTACATCCATACTCCGCAAGCCACCTGACGGTGTGTGGCGGAGGGTACCTTGAGTACCTCTATCGGTTCTCCCTTCTATTCCAGTCTCGTATTGTTCGTGGAAAGAAGGATTGTCGGTACGCCTCTGTGTGGGCTCTAAAGTCTCTGATTTTATCCTCATGGTCTCTTCGCGAGATATACGTAGGAGGGAGCAATATACTGCTTGACCCCTCGGTGAAGGTATATTCTCGAAACTTCAACAAAAACCCGTACCGAGCTACTGAGCGTCTCTCCTGCAGAGTCTTCCACTGGAGTTTATCTATCATCTCCGTAACGCTTTCGCGATTACTAAATGTTCCTGTAACGAAGCACTATGCTCTCCGTTGGATCTTCTCTATCTCTTCTATCAACCCTATCTGGTACGGATCCCACACCGCTGAGCAGTATTCAAGCAGTGGGCGAACAAGCGTACTGTAACCTACTTCCTTTGTTTTCGGATTGCGTTTCCTTAGAAATCTTCCAATGAATCTCATTCTGGCATCTGCTTTACCGACGATCAACTTTATACAGTCGTTCCATTTTAAATCATTCCTAATGCGTACTCCCAGATAATTTATGGAATTAACTGCTTTCTGTTGCTGAACTGCTATATTGTACCTAAATGATAAAGGATCTTTCTTTCTATATATTCGCAGCACATAACACTTGTATACATTGAGATTAAATTGCCATTCCTTGCACCATGCGTCAATTCGCTGCAGATCCTCCTGCATTTCAGTACAATATTCCATTGTTACACCCTCTCGATATACCACAGCATCATCCACAAAAAGCCTCAGTGAACTTCCGATGTCATCCACAAGGTCATTTATGTATATTGTGAATAGCAACGGTCCTACGACACTCCCCTGCGGCACACCTGAAATCACTCTTACATCGGAAGACTTCTATCCATTGGGAATGACATGCTGCGTTCTGTTATTTAGGAACTCTTCAATCCAATCACAGAATTGGTCTGATAGTCCATATGCTCTTAATTTTTTCATTAAACGACCGTGGGGAACTGTATCGAACGCCTTGTGGAAGTCAAGAAACACGGCATCCATCTGGGAACCCGTGTCTATGGTCCTCTGAGGACGAATAGCGCGAACTGGGTTTCACACGATCGTCTTTTTCGAAACCCATGCGGCCCGCCACGAATTCCTTTCCTGTGCTAACCTCTTCATCTCAGAGTAGCACTTGCGACCTACGTCCTCAATTATTTACTTGACGTATTCCATTCTCTGTATTTCTCTACAGTTTTTGCCCTCTACAGCTCCCTCTAGAACCATGGAAGTCATTCCGTCATGTCTTAGCAGATGTCCTATCATCCTGTTCCTTCTCCTTATCAGTGTTTTCCACATATTCCTTTCCTCTCCGATTCTGCGTAGAAAATCCTAATTCCTTATCTTATCAGTCCACCTAATTTTCAACATTCGTCTATAGCACCACATCTCAAATGCTTCGATTCTCTTCTGTTCCGGTTTTCCCACAGTCCATGTTTCACTACCATACAATGCTGTACTCCAGACGTACATCCTCAGAAATTTCTTCCTCAAATTAAGACCGGTATTTGATATGACTTCTCTTGGCCAGAAATGCCTTTTTTGCCATAGCGAGTCTGCTTTTGATGTCCTCCTTGCTCCGTCCGTCATTGGTTATTTTACTGCCTAGGTAGCAGAATTCCTTAACTTCATTGACTTCGTGACCATCAATCCTGATGTTAAGTTTCTCGCTGTTCTCATTTCTACTACTTCTCATTACCTTCGTCTTTCTCCGATTTACTCTCAAACCATACTGTGTACTCATTAGACTGTTCATTCCGTTCAGCAGATCGTTTAGTTCTTCTTCACTTTCACTCAGGATAGCAATGTCATCAGCGAATCGTATCATTGATATCCTTTTACCTTGTATTTTAATTCCACTCCTGAACCTTTCTTCTATTTCCATCATTGCTTCCTCGATGTACAGATTGAAGAGTAGGGGCGAAAGGCTACAGCCTTGTCTTACACCCTTCTTAATACTAGCACTTCGTTCTCGATCGTCCACTCTTATTATTCCCTCTTGGTTGTTGTACATATTGTATATGACCCGTCTGTCCCTATAGCTTACCCCTACTTTTTTCAGAATCTCGAACAGCTTGCACCATTTTATATTGTCAAACGCTTTTTCCAGGTCGACAAATCCTATGAAAGTGTCTTGATTTTTCTTTAGCCTTGCTTCCATTATTAGCCGTAACGTCAGAATTGCCTCTCTCGTCCCTTTACTTTTCCTAAAGCCAAACTGATCGTCACCTAGCGCATTCTCAATTTACTTTTCCATTCTTCTGTATATTATTCTTGTAAGCATCTTCGATGCATGAGCTGTTAAGCTGATTGTGCGATAATTCTCGCATTTGTCAGCTCTTGCCGTCTTCGCAATTGTGTGGATGATGCTTTTCCGAAAGTCAGATGGTATATCGCCAGACTCATATATTCTACACACCATCGTGAATAGTCGTTTTGTTGCCACTTCCCCCAATGATTTTAGAAATTCTGATGGAATGTTATCTATCCCTTCTGCCTTATTTGACCGTAAGTCCTCCAAAGCTCTTTTAAATTCCGATTCTAATACTGGATCCCCTATCTCTTCTAAATCGATTTCTGTTTCTTCGTCTATGACCTCAGACAAATCTCCACCCTCATAGAGGCTTTCAATGTATTCTTTCCACCTATCTGCTCTCTCCTCTGCATTTAACAGTGGAATTCCCGTTGCACTCTTAATGTTACCACCGTTGCTTTTAATGTCACCAAAGGTTGTTTTGACTTTCCTGTATGCTGAGTCTGTCCTTCCGACAATCATATCTTTTTCGATGTCTTCACATTTTTCCTGCAGCCATTTCGTCTTAGCTTCCCTGCACTTCCTATTTATTTCATTCCTCAGCGACTTGTATTTCTGTATTCCTGATTTTCCCGGAACATGTTTGTACTTCCTCCTTTTATCAATCAACTGAAGTATTTCTTCTGTTACCCATGGTTTCTTCGCAGCTACCTTCTTTGTACCTACGTTTTCCTTCCCAACTTCTGTGATGGCCCTTTTTAGAGATGTCCGTTCCTCTTCAACTGTACTGCCTACTGTGCTATTCCTTATTGCTGTATCTATAGCGTTAGAGAACTTCAAACGTATCTCGTCACTCCTTAGTACTTCCGTATCCCACTTCGTTGCGTATTGATTCTTCCTGACTAATGTCTTGAACTTCAGCCTACTTTTCATCACTACTATATTGTGATCTGAGTCTATATCTGCTCCTGGGTACGCCTTACAATCCAGTATCTGATTTTGGAATCTCTGTCTGACCATGATGTAATCTAATTGAAATCTTCCCGTATCCCCCGGCCTTTTCCAAGTATACCTTCTCCTCTTGTGATTCTTGAACAGGGTATTCGCTATTACTAGCTGAAACTTGTTACAGAACTCAATTAGTCTTTCTCCTCTTTCACTCCTTGTCCCACGCCCATATTCTCCTGTAACCTTTTCTTCTACTCCTTCCCTTACAACTGCATTCCAGTCGCCCATGACTATTAGATTTTCGTCCCCCTTTACATACTGCATTACCCTTTCAATATCCTCATACACTTTCTCTATCTGTTCATCTTCAGCTTGCGACGTCGGCATGTATACCTGAACTATCGTTGTCGGTGTTGGTCTGCTGTCGATTCTGATTAGAACAACCCGGTCACTGAACTGTTCACAGTAACACACCCTCTGCCCTACCTTCCTATTCATAACGAATCCTACACCTGTTATACCATTTTCTGCTGCTGTTGATATTACCTGATACTCATCTGACCAGAAATCCTTGTCTTCATTCCACTTCACTTCACTGACCCCTACTATATCTAGATTGAGCCTTTGCATTTCCCTTTTCAGATTTTCTAGTTTCCCTACCACGTTCAAGCTTCTGACATTCCACGCCCCGACTCGTAGAACGTTACCCTTTCGTTGATTATTCAATCTTTTTCTCATGGTAACCTCACCCTTGGCAGTCCCCTCCCGGAGATCCGAATGGGGGACTATTCCGGAATCATTTGCCAATGGAGAGGTCATCATGACACTTCTTCAATTACAGGCCACATGTCCTGTGGATACGCGTTACGTGTCTTTAATGCAGTGGTTTCCATTGCCTTCTGCATCCTCATGTCGTTGATCATTGTTGATTCTTCCGCCTTTAGGGGCAATTTCCCACCCCTAGGACAAGAGAGTGCCCTGAACCTCTATCCGCTCCTCCGCCCTCTTTGACAAGGCCGTTGGCAGAATGAAGCTGACTTCTTATGGCGGAAGTCTTCGGCGGCCAATGCTGATTATTTATCAAAATTAAGGCAGTGGCGGGGATCGAATCCGGGACCGAAGACGTTTTGATTATGAATCAAAGACACTACCCCTAGATTCCTACAGAGTAGATTTCTAGTCTCCAGAAAAGTCATTATACTCGAACATAATATGTGTTCCAAAATTCTACAACTGATCGACGTTAGAGATAGTTCTGCATATCTGTTCGACGTCCCTTCTTGAAAACGTGGATGACCTGTACCCTTTTCCAATCTTTTGGAACGCTACGCTCTTCTAGAGATCTGCGGTACACCGCTGCAAGTAGGGGGGCAAGTTCCTTCGCGTACTCTGTAAAATCGAAGTGGTATCCCATCAGGTCCAGCGGCCTTTCCTCTTTTGAGCGATTCTAATTGTTTTTCTATCTCTCTGTCTTCTATTTCGATATATACTATTCTGTCATCTGTGCGACAATCTAGAGAAGGAACTACAGTGCAGTCTTCCTCTGTGGAACAGCTTTGGAAAAAGACATTTAGTATCCTCTGTTTCAGTACCATTTTGGTCACAGAGTGTCTGGACATCTTGTTTTGATCCACCTACTGCTTTGACATAAGACCAAAATTTGTTAGGTTTTTCTGCCAAGTCAGTACATAGAACTTTACTTTCGAATTCGTTGAACGCCTCTTGCATAGCCCTCCTCACACTACATTTCGCTTCGCGTAATTTTTGTTTGTCTGCAAG